>NW_027605210.1:20000-120000 GCF_048128805.1 Centroberyx gerrardi
TGTTTTGCCTGTACAGTCGTTCCTCTGCTCTGATGTAATCTGATCTCTGTTTATTCACAGGACTAAAGATTCGTGGAGTTGGGACGCAGATCAACATGTTTTTGTTTGGCCTGCGAGAACAGAATCTTAGAGACAAAACAGTTAAAAACATCTGACCGAAGAAGAGGTTGTTCCTTAAATAGATCAACATCTTCTCCTCTAAAGTGCCTTGACAGTCGTACTTCCTCCGCCCAGATTTCCCCCGACATTCTGGGGATTTGAACCGCCAACCTTCTGGTCTTAGTCCTTTTTACTTCAGTAGCAGAGGATAAAACCATTGCCTCTGTTTTCAGGCACTTGTAGAAGACATCTTGATGCACAAAAGAGCTTTGATATTGAAGAAACAAATAGTCTTTCACTGTTTCAAAGGGCTGACATGATTTTTAAATCTGTCTTCCCTACCCAAACAATTCTATATTTGACAAACTAAAATTAAATTATTTCTGAACTGGTACATTTTTGAACCAAGTGGGACTACCAGGGACGTTTTTGTGACTTTTTTTGTGACAGAGCATTGACCCCTGTAGAAGGGGAACCTTGTGTGTTTGCTCCTGTAAGAGGAGCGTATCGAAAACCATGTTGTACCTGAAGAAATACTTCACGGAGGGCCTCATCCAGGTGGCCATCTTGCTCAGCCTGTGCGGGGTGCGGGTGGACGTGGGACTGGAGCCCTACCTGCCCCCTGCCTGGCACCAGATCATCCTGGGTCCCTCCTCGGCGCTGACCCAAACGCCGTTCCACAACCTCCGCAACCGGCTGGCGGACGGCCACGGCCTGCACCCCAAGAGCGTGGACCTGGACGGGTTCTTCACGGCCCGCAGGCTGCTGGGCTGGGTCCGCTCGCTGGACCGGCTGCAGGTAGAACTGCATCACGTCTGTCTCTGCTCTCTTTCTGTTCGCAAGCCTCGTTCGGACGGGATTCAGAGGTGGCAGAAGTACACAAAATCGTAAAAGTAAAAGTGCAAATACTCGTCTAAAACTAGATGGCACTCAGTAGAGCTCATACCTCCGCCAACACTAGGCAACTGTCAAGATATTCCAGTTCCACATGTCAGATTTTCATCAAAAGTTAATAATTTCTTCCATGACCCATTACCAACTTGTTTTGTATTTTCCTGACTGGACCTGAATGTGACATGAGATCTGCTGTTCACACTCTACACACACATGACCAATCGGCTCTCTATCTGTTCAGTTTCCATTAGTGCTGCTCTTCTACCACTGGACCAACGTTTGGAAAAATTTGCATGTCGGGTCTTCAGGAAATGAGCTCTCCAGTTCCTCCGTGTTGTTTGATTGGTCCAATAATGGAGGGTTTGCCTCTTCTTCTGTCTGCTGATTGGCCACAAAGTTTGATGGTGTTACGTGAATCCGTTATACGCTATTTTATGAGAAGCCACGTCCCTCTTTGGCCGGTGTCAAAAGCTCTTCCTTGGCCCCATGACCAAACATTCAAACAAGTTTCATGCAAATCCGTTCGTAACTTTTGGAGTTATCCTGCTAACAGACAGACAGACAGATGGAAAGAAAACCCCCATGGTGGAGGTTAATATACTATGGTAAAAGTTGAAGTACCATTTCAAATCCTTTACTCAAGTCAAAGTATAAAAGTACATGGTCTTAAATTTACTTAAAGTACAAAAGTAAAAGTCGTCCTCTAAAAAAGTCACTAAACTGGTTCTCTGTTGAGCGTTCCTCTGAATCACAGATGAGAAAGAGTCTGCAGCTCAAATCCTTAATCGTTAAAAAAAAGGTTAATTCTAGCACCAATTCTAGCAGTGCAATCGTATCTTATCTTATCTTATCTTATCACATGCCTGTCTCAAAGGACTTTACAGAGAATGAGCCTCTAGATCTAACTGAACTAGAACTGATCAACAATCAACCATAGAACAGAATGATATAGGACAAACACCAGAAAGAGCACAGGACACACAAAAGCAGATTTTATCAAGACAGAGCAGCTTGCCTGTTCTACAGACTCACCTGTCTGCTCCACCTACCTTAGACTCACCTACCTGCTCCACCAGCCTTAGACTCACCTACCTTAGACTCACCTACCTTAGACTCACCTACCTGCTCCACCAGCCTTAGACTCACCTGCCTTAGACTCACCTGCCTGCTCCACCAGTCTTAGACTCACCTGCCTGCTCCACCAGCCTTAGACTCACCTACCTGCTCCACCAGCCTTAGACTCACCTGCCTTAGACTCACCTGCCTGCTCCACCAGTCTTAGACTCACCTGCCTGCTCCACCAGTCTTAGACTCACCTACCTGCTCCACCAGTCTTAGACTCACCTACCTGCTCCACCAGCCTTAGACTCACCTGCCTTAGACTCACCTGCCTGCTCCACCAGTCTTAGACTCACCTACCCGCTCCACCAGCCTTAGACTCACCTACCTTAGCCTCACCTACCTGCTCCACCAGTCTTAGCCTCACCTACCTGCTTCACCAGTCTTAGCCTCACCTACCTGCTCCACCAGTCTTAGCCTCACCTACCTTAGACTCACCTGCCCGCTCCACCAGCCTTAGACTCACCTACCTTAGACTCACCTGCCCGCTCCACCAGCCTTAGACTCACCTACCTTAGACTCACCTACCCGCTCCACAGCTTTAGACCCTCAATGCCAACAAGGAAAACCCTTCAACAAAACCGAGTTACAGGTGTAAACCTGTTTGGATGTCTCTCTCCCAGGTTCCTAACGCTGAGCTGGAGACATGGCTGGTCCAGCGGGAAGCGGAGCCGCTGCCAGGGGGCCGTCCGGACCAGCCGGCCCCGCTGCAGAGACCCGCCGGCGGGCTGGACAGGACCGGAGCCGGGTCGCCTCTGCAGCCCGGAGCCAGACCGGCCGCCGGGCAGGAGGAGGACGAGGAGCGGGAGGAGGAGCAGGAGGGGAAAGAGGTAGGAAGTACAGCCGGTTCATTTATAGTTTCAGCTGGTGATCTGATCTTTTTTATTTTTAGACTGCCAGCCCAAATCGAATTTTTGGCATATCCAGATTGGAGTCAGATTGATTTTATCAAGTCTGAACAGCAAAAAAAAACAAGCCGATTTTTGCAAATCAGATTTAAGCCTCATTTGTGTGTGGTTTGAAATGCGATTTAAATCAGATTTCTACAGATGCGTCTCAGTCTGACCGCTCTGGCCGCTCAAAAGGGTTTTCAAACTGTCCTGTACATCACTCGCAGAGCGCCAGAAACCAAAATGGAGAACGAAAACTGCTGTGGCAAGGAATTCTGTATCCAGCTCTCCTGTCCTAAACTGATGGTTCCACTGGGGTTTGAACCCAGGACCTTCTGCGTGTAAAGCAGATGTGATAACCACTACACTATGGAACCTCTCCTCCTGCAGCTTTACTGCAGTAAAACAACTGTTAGGAATGAACGGACACTGGATGTGTTTCTTTATATGTAAATCAGCGGTGTTACAGTCTGTTTTTATCTGCTAAATCAACAGACTGTAGGTCTACATTTAGAGTGAGATGTCATGGCAGACAATACAGTCTTTGAGTAAGTGACATCACCAGGAAGAGGAAGCAATACAGTCAGACTGGTAGCAACACCGTGCTGGAGAATACACCTTTTAAATAAACACACACACACACACACAAACAGTAGCAGGGGATTCCCAGGCCATTTCAGTTGCTGTTTGTTTACTTGGGTAATTTTAAACCAGCATTACTCGGTGTCAACACACGCACGCACACACACACACACACACACACACACAGAGAGAGATATGTCTGTACATCTTCTGCATAACCAATGTCTGACTGTCTGACTGTCTGCATACTTGGCGGCCTGTCTGTTCAAGTGTTTTAACAAGCGTGCACACACACATGCTCACACACACACATGCTCACACACACTCAAACACACACACACACACACACTTTGGCTTGGGCATGGAATCGGGCAAATGCAAGGATGTAGTATGTTGATGTTGAAGTTAATACATCAAGTTTTTGGGAGACTGATCCATTCGTCAACTTATATACATAACACGTTAGCATACATTATGTTGAGTGATATCATACACTGTACAATACTGGGTGCTGTGACCTTTGACCTCCTTATTACTAGCTACTTGTAATGTTGGTGATTGAAATTGAAGCTCATTCTGCTGCAAGGCTCTGTATAAGTGATTCAGATAACTGACTAAAATATAAAATGAAATGGCACATTCATACAGTCACACATTCACAGCTAGGAGGCGTTAAGCAACCTGACGGCTAATGTGTCGTCAATAAGCAGCCAATAAAAGAACAGAATCCATCACTTCATGGATGGAGGATCACAGAAACTTAGCAACTGTCAAAACAACCAGAGGCTCCGTCAACAGGGACACACACACACACACACACACACACACACACACACACACACACACAGGAGCGGGGGCTAACAAACAGACTGTACAATATATAAATAGCCCAGATACTGGCCTACATGTCCAGTCTGGGCATGTACACATGGTACACAACACACACACACACACACACACACACACACACACACACACACACACACACACACACACACACACACACACAGTCATGCGCGGCAGCATCAGGGTTTCAGTATCGAGCAGAGCAACAGCGGCTGCAATTACACAGGAACAAACTGTGATTTACAACGCCTTGTGACACACATCTGTGTGTGTGTGTGTGTGTGTGTGTGTGTGTGTGTCAGGGGGGACGCTTCAAAATGCTCTCTTGTAGTTTGGATTCTGTTGCATTTTATCATGAGTTATAAACTTGATCCACTGTTTAAATGAGTGAGCAGGTTCTTAATGAACTCACAGCAGCTGGTCCGGTACACAAAACCGACTGGAAACACCAAACAGTTGTTGTGAGTCGCCGGCTGGATCGCTTTACGGCACAAAGGGAGCTTGCTTTACGGCAGCGGTTTTTTGACCCGAGAGTCTGCAGGTTTTCATTCCAACCAAACCACAGATCCTGAACAGATAGGACAGTCGCTCTCGTTCAGATCAACGCTCCTGGACGGTCGGCGCGGCGGCCATCTTGATGTGAACTGTCGGGCTTCTCTTATAAAAATGATCCACAGAGCAGCTTAAAGTTTCACATTATTATTAATATTATTATTATTATTATTATTACGAGCAGCAGCTTAAAGCTTCAGCGTCTGTTTACAGCAGGTTGGAAGAAAGGAAACATATTTATCTGTCTGTGTGCTTACCAGCCTGTCTGTTCAAATACACACACACACACACACACGCACACACACACACACACACACACACACACACACACACACACTGGACATTACACACCTGAAAGCACACAGAGATCTGAGGACATGTTGGTACTCTCTCTCTTCTGAGAGAGACAACTGAAAGTGAATCTAGCAGTGTTTTTGAATTCCCCTCATGGATGAAATGTCACACACACACACACACACACACACACACACACACACACACACACACACACACACACACACATCAGGGTATTGGTCAACAAGTTTGAGGATAAACTACATCACACATTCACCATACACACACATAGAAACACACTCATTTACCCTCTCTCCCCAACTCACACAAACACAAAAACATACATACCCCCCCCCCCCCCACACACACACACACACACACACACTCACACACTGTGCTGGCCTTGTGACTGGCTGGCTTGTTTTGAAACCTGATCTCCGGTCTGCAGCGTCCTGACACACACTCACATCTTTCACTTTCGCAATCCCTCCTGTTTACTTGATCAACACACACACACACACATATATACACACACACACACACACACACACTGCAGGAAAAAAATAGCAGCCGCTGCTTGAGAAAAGTGTTAAGTGTGACCAAACGTATCGATTAAAGAAGTGTACAGTTTATAATGAGGAACCACAGTAATAACAGTAAATAGTAACCAATAATACTTTTATTTGGGCAGCAGATAAACTTTGTATGATTTTTCTGTTTCAGCGCTCACACAGTTCCTGTTCTTTGGCTTGGTAGGGCAGAAGATTAAATGACTGTAAAACAATAAACAAGTTCTTAATTCTCTTGTTTGTTTTTGAGAAGAGTGTTAATTAAGAGACACCAGACGTGAGGTTCCACAGTGTAGCGTATCGGGTCCGCTTTACACGCAGAAGGTCCTGGGTTCAAACCCCAGTGGAGCCAAACCTTTAGATTTTATTTTTTGTAATTGTACAGTAAGAAGTGTGTGTTGCAGTACAGTGAGTGTGTGTTGCAGTACAGTAAGAAGTGTGTGTTGCAGTACAGTGAGTGTGTGTTGCAGTACAGTAAGAAGTGTGTGTTGCAGTACAGTGAGTGTGTGTTGCAGTACAGTAAGGAGTGTGTGTTGCAGTACAGTGAGTGTGTGTTGCAGTACAGTAAGGAGTGTGTGTTGCAGTACAGTGAGTGTGTGTTGCAGTACAGTGAGTGTGTGTTGCAGTACAGTGAGTGTGTGTTGCAGTACAGTGAGTGTGTGTGTTGCAGTACAGTAAGGAGTGTGTGTTGCAGTACAGTGAGTGTGTGTTGCAGTACAGTAAGAAGTGTGTGTTGCAGTACAGTAAGAAGTGTGTGTTGCAGTACAGTGAGTGTGTGTTGCAGTACAGTGAGTGTGTGTTGCAGTACAGTGAGTGTGTGTTGCAGTACAGTGAGTGTGTGTTGCAGTACAGTGAGTGTGTGTTGCAGTACAGTAAGGAGTGTGCGTTGCAGTACAGTGAGTGTGTGTTGCAGTACAGTGAGTGTGTGTTGCAGTACAGTGAGTGTGTGTTGCAGTACAGTGAGTGTGTGTTGCAGTACAGTGAGTGTGTGTTGCAGTACAGTGACTGCAGCCTGTATGTTTACAGCCACATTTTTCAGGGTCTCTGGGTTCATCAGCAGGTCAGCCGAGGGTTCAGGCTATTCTGAGCCTGGCTGTGTGTCTGGGTGAACAGGAGCTTAATGTACAGACAGGACAGACGGGACAGAGGGGACAGACGGGACAGAGGGGACAGACGGGACAGACAGGACAGGCTGGACAGACGGGACAGAGGGGACAGAGGGGACAGAGGGGACAGACGGGACAGACGGGACAGACGGGACAGGCTGGACAGACGGGACAGACGGGACAGACGGGACAGGCTGGACAGGCTGGACAGACGGGACAGACGGGACAGACGGGACAGAGGGGACAGACGGGACAGACGGGACAGACGGGACAGGCTGGACAGACGGGACAGACGGGACAGGCTGGACAGACGGGACAGACGGGACAGACGGGACAGGCTGGACAGACGGGACAGACGGGACAGACGGGACAGACGGGACAGGCTGGACAGACGGGACAGACGGGACAGGCTGGACAGACGGGACAGACGGGACAGCTGGACAGACGGGACAGACGGGACAGACGGGACAGGCTGGACAGACGGGACAGACGGGACAGACGGGACAGACGGGACAGGCTGGACAGACGGGACAGACGGGACAGACGGGACAGCTGGACAGACGGGACAGGCTGGACAGACGGGACAGACAGGACAGATATATACACATAGCACAAACAGACCACAATATATTTAGTTGATAGTGTCACTGATCAATACCAATGACTCCACCATTACTTGCCAGCTGATGAGATTTCTGGCTTTCAAACTCACTTTTCTGGCCCTCATTCTTTAGTAAAAAAAAAAAAAAAAAAGACTCTTCTTCAGAATATTGAATGGTCATGAAATAATAATTATAAATCTAAATTGCACTGCTTTGAAAGGTGTTAACACACATGTTGGAAGTGGTTCCATAGTGTAGCGGTTATCACATCTGCTTTACACGCAGAAGGTCCTGGGTTCGAGACCCAGTGGAACCAAACCTTTAAGAAGCGTGGTGGTCAGAGAGACGGTGCTGCAGCTCGAAAGGTCGCAGGTTCAATCTCCGTGTGACACTGAGCATGCTCAGTCACCCAGCTGAACGCCTCACGTTGAAAACAGATAAAAACTTCAGAGTCGTTTTGTTTGCAGGACGGAGAGCTGACAGAGAGCCTTGTTCCGATTGGTCACTCCAACCAGGAAGGGATAAATCATCTGCTTCGACACAGCGCCGCTCTGGACGAGGAAGAGGAGGAGGAGGAAGAACTGGCCAGGATCCACTGGGGAGACAGAGGGAGGAGAGAGGGAGGAAGAGGAGGAGGAGGAAGAGGAGGCTCCTACAACTGCATCACCAACAGGGAGCCGACTCAGAATGAAGCAGACCAGGTAAGACTTGGTCAGAATAGAATATACTGTAATACTAATAATAATAATATCCTGGGTTTCAAGAGAGTTTTAGTGTCCCCCTGTAGCTGTGTTCTAGTTTCCTCCATCTCATCCTTTCCTGGTGGGGAGACAAATTTGCTTGTTATTATTTGAATTTGAAGACCTCGTACTCGTTTCACCAGGCGGATTTAAAAGCGGTTCGTCCTGCCGCCGCAGAGCAGGAAGGACGAGGGTTCGATTCCCGGCCCTTCAGCCGTGGGGTTCAGGTGGACTGGAGACTCTGAACTGTCCTTCTGCTTCTGAGTTCGCTCTGTGATGGACTGGCGGCCTGTTCAGAGTGTTTCCTGCCTTCCACCCAATGCATGCTGGGATAGGCTCCTCTGACCCCGAATACAAATAAGCGAGTAAAGACGATGAATAAATATCGGACTTCAAGAACTCATATCGGTCGAATCTCATTGACACGTGTGTGTGTGTGTGTGTGTGTGTGTGGCGGCCAGAGCATCTTTCATGCTTGGAATCGGAGCTGGACGCTTCCTCTTTAAACGCTGGACCGCTGCCAGCTCAGCGGAATGAGGCGTGGTGGGTGACACACTAAAGCAGCTGCACCCCAGGGTGCTGCAGGGTCCCCCCTCTGTGTGTGGGTGCACACTGATGCATGTACGATGAGTTTGTGTCAGGAATCGATAGATAGATAGATAGCTCAATAGATAGATAAGTAGTTAATTATATAAAGATGCAAAATTTAAAGATGCAATTGAACAAAGTAACTCTGGATAATTAACTCATTTTAATTCCCATACTGACATAGTGACGTTTAAAAAGAGGCTCCACATGTTCCGAGGGCAGATCAGGCCTCGAGGGTAAAAGAGTTACGCTACCCAGAATCCACCTCTCTCGCTCTCTCTCATAGCGCTGCAGGCTGGAGGCCAGAGGTCAGTGTTCTCAGTTCTCAGAACGAAACCAAAGAAACTGCCGTGGACGAGAGAGAGAGAGAGAGAGATAGAGATAGAGACAGAGAGAGAGATAGAGAGAGAGATTGTAATGTATTGTAGCTTTGGCATTATTGCTAATTTTGACCTTTGCACCAATGAAGTATAGTAAATTGAGTTGAGAGAAGGAGAGAGAGACATAGAGAGAGAGTGAGATAGAGAGAGAGAGAGAGAGAGACACACAGTCAGACAGACAGGTTTATTTTGAAAAGTGAAAGCTGTGTGTGCCTCTGTGAAGCCGAGGCTCTGCTGGTCTCAGATGTGGGTCTGACTGAAGCTGCCTCCTGTTGAAGGGACTTTCTGTAGAGGATTGATGTGACGCTGTCATGTCAGCTGCTGGAAAACAACCAGACACACAGTCAGGGATTATAATCTTCTTGTGATGCATCACACTTCAACTAAAGTGTCAAGGGGATTTCCACCCCAAAAAACAGCTGTTGGTGATGCTCTTTTAATTCCTGGCTCCATTCGGTAGTTTGTTGTATTTTTCTTCTTGGTGGATAACTGGCCAGTCGTCTCTTTGTCCATTTTGCACCAAGAGACGTTCAACAATCATACAGGGAGAAATCCATCGTAGAAGAGGAGAGAGACCAGTTTCTCCACCCACAGGAGCAGGAGAGAGACCAGAATTTACTTTGCCCATATGCTTCCCGCTCCTTCTCTGGGGGTTATCAGAAGGCATTCTGGGAAATTTAGGAAATCACTAACTAAAGTAGAAGTAGACAAGGCAGGTTGAGAGAAAGTGGGTTCACCAAAAATATCGAACCTTAAAAAGTTTTCCTTTAAAAATATACATCAATATCAATGGAGAAATCAACCAGCTTGTGTAAACTGATGTAAAATCTCACTCTTCTTCTCTCTCTATACCCCCCCTCTCTGTCTCTCTCTCTCTCTCTCTCCAGACCTCTGTCTCCCTCCAGGAGTGTTTGAGGCTGTTAGAGGAAACCTTTCCCTTCACAGAGGAACCACAGGTACTGACTCCTATTCTATTCTATTCTATTCTATTCTGCTGTGGTCTACTCTGTTCTTTGTGTATATTATCGCAGTATCTCAGTATTCAGTCTTTCTCATGCTGTCTGTCCCCCAGCTGTGTGATGGGGTCCTGGGACTCGGCGGCGGAGGGGGAGACCCGCAGCGTCGGCCCCCGGGCAGGGAGCCCCTCCTGGCCCCTGTCATCCCCACCGACGACCTGGAGCTCCACTGGCAGGACCTGCTGGCTATCATGGAGCCTCAGGTTAGTGGGACTGAGACGAGACATGAGGCCAGACAAGACGAAATTAGATGAAATGATATGAGACGATAAGAGATGAGATGAAATGAGACGATAAGAGATGAGATGAACTGAGATGAGATGAGATGCGATTAAATGAGACAGGATGAGATGACATGATACAAGAAAGGATTAAATTAAATGAAATACGATGAGGGGACGAGATGAAATGAGATGAGATGGGAAGAGATGAGATGAACTGAGATGAGATGCGATTAAATGAGATGAGAAAGGATTAAATGAGATTACACGAGATTGAATGAAATGAGATGAGATATGATTAAATGAGATGAGGAGATGAGATGAACTGAGACGAGATTAAATGAGATGAGAAGAGATGAGATATGATTAAATGAGATGAGGAGATGAGATGAACTGAGACGAGATTAAATGAGATGAGAAGAGATGAGATGACAAGATGAGACGAGATGTGATTAAATGAGATGAAATGAGACGAGATGCGATTAAATGAGAAGACATGAGACAAGATGAAATGAGATGAGACAAGATAAAATGAGACTAGATAAAATAAGACGAGATGAATGTGACTTACAGTGAGTGAGCAGGCCGGGGTTCAGTGTCTTGCTCAAGAACACTTAAATATCAGATATCACATATCAATATCACTTTGAATTGTGTGCTGTTTCATGTTCAATGTGACCTACAGGAGCAAACCAGCAAGTCAGATTCCTTGTATGTCCAAACTCACTGGGCTCATCAGAGACATGGGATGTAATTTAATTGTCCTTTTTTATAAATGATCAAATGCCATTTCACATCTGCCAGTTGGTGGAGGCTTTTAAGCAAAGCGCCTTACAGAACCATGAGTGCATACAACCCCTAACCCTGGCAGGAGCACATCAATCAATCACGCAGCCAATCAGTTGATCAATTTTACATCCTTCCTCTCCAGGACATGGATGTCGACACCCCCTCGTTTCCAGGCAACAGAGACCCTGATGACGCCCTGGATTCTAGAACTTCTGGAACCCTTCAGGACCGCAACCGCAACCACAACGTCCCAGTGGTTGATCAGGGCGTCGGCCTAATGGACGCTCCCCTGCAGCACGGTAATTCAATTCAGACGCTATCCCTTGCAACTCCACTTTTGGTGATTTTCATGCTTTCACTTTAACTGAAAGATTACATGGAAAAACATCCTCAGACCTCTTGGGCTCATGAAACCCTTTCAAAATCCATCGGGTTTTTTTCTTAGTTACTGAAAAGTTGACATTTTGGAGATACAAAGTTTTCACCCGACAGCAATGATATCTAAAATGATGATGATTCAGGCTGTATAAGCATCCGCATCTGGTCAAACGAAGGGGCATTAAGTAATCTATGACCTGTACTGCGGCCAATAGGAATTGCAACAACATGGACATGGACTCACCCCTGCTGTCCCCTCCAGTTACGGTGGCCTGTAATTGACATAAACAATAAAGTCACATTTTCCCAATGTAGAGGAGTAAGGTAGCCAATTCGAGCAGAGATCCAACAGAAATGTCTAGTGAATAGGTAAAATATCACCATGATAAAGGCTTGAGAATGAGGCTTCTTAGCTTTAATAGCTGTGGCTAAAATGTCACAAGATTTATTTAGCTGATGCTCCTATCCAGAGAGACTTACAATGAGGTCAGCAGTAGAATAAGCTTGTTACTTGATCGCCAATATTACAAGCAACCAATAGTAAGTAGTGCAAGGGTCACAACAACAGCACCACAATAATAGATGTGACAAATATTCTTACTCCTTAGATTGATCCATGCATGGTAACAGCACAAGTGAACTCATTGTCAACTCATTGCACGTCCCGCAATTCTTTACCTTTCATGAAAATGTCTGCTTTCTGCTTGTAGGTGTGCTGCCCCCCCCGAACCACCCAGAGCTACAGCCGGCCCTGCTTGCCCTCACCCCCAGTGCAGAGTTAGATGATCACAGCTCAGCCTTACACACAGGGAACGCTTTGGATAACTTTAACCGGAATCCCTCACACATTCCTCCATACCACATGGACCTGCTTGCAGAAGATCCCTCAGATGACTTGAGCATGGGACTGGATACAGAAAACAACACGAGTACCTTCAGCATGAACCTGCCAGCACAAGATCTTGCAGATAACACCGACACCAGCCCATGTTCACAGTACACTCCCTACCCTGAAACCCTTGATGGAAACTTCCGTCCAAGTGACCTCACATCCCCCAGCTCCACCCCTCCTCTGGAGCCATATGGTCTGACCCATGACCTTTCGGCAACCCCCTCCAGTCTCTTTCTAGTTGATGATGAGGAGGAAGATGAACAGGGTCTCCCCAGCCCGCTCGGCGACCTCTTGGACGACACCGCCATCTTGGATGAGATGAACTTGTTGGAACTGGCTCTGGAGGAAGGCTTCAGTCCTGAGATGGCTGCCAGGCTGGAGGAGGAGGGCTACCTTGACCGTGAACGGGAAACTGGCCAGTTCGACCCCAACATGGCCGACACCAGGGAGAGAGATGATGACCACTCAAACTCTAGAGTAACTGCCAGAGAGGAGCAGGGTTACCTCAGAAGACATCAGCAAGGTAATTAAATGAAGAAGGCATTGTCAAAAGTTGCTGTGTGTCCCGCAATTCTTTGCACGCCACGTCATGAGAATGGCATAGGGACCTCATGCTTTCTGCTGCTTCTGGTTTGGTCTTGTGGAATAGAAAAGTATGGTGCCTTCCCTCCGGATAGTTTTGATTTAGCCCTTTTTAGTAGACCTACCTTTATTGTAATTACTGTTATGAAGTTACACTGCCAGAAAAGATACAGCTCCAGTGACAAAATGTACAACTCTGTACCTTTTCTCTGAGAGTGTACCAGGTTTTGGGTAGTGGCTAATATTAAATTCAAGTCCTAATTAGAAAACTGTAGACTTCTCCTTTACCTTTCCTTGTTCTCTGCTCCTAGGTGGCAAGGACGAGGCGGACTCAGACTCTGGTCTCTCTCTGGACTTCAGCCACAGCCCCGCTTCTCCCTGCGCCTCTGAGGCCTCCTCTTATTCCTCCTCCTCTTCATCCTCCTCATCCTCCTCTTCGTCCTCTGTCTCAGCTGTGGGGAGTCCCTTCCCTGAGGAGGAGGACGAGGAGGCAGAGGAAGGGGCGGTGGATTCAGATATGGAAGTGGAGGTGACCATAAAGCAGGAGGAGCAGGAAGAGGAGGAGATGGGGGCGGCAGGGGGAAGCTACTCCGCAGACGTGAAGAAACTCTTCCCCGCCAGCTATCAAGATCATAAGCTATTTAACCACCTTCCCTGGCTGGAGCATATCGACCACGACCACACGTACAACCAGCCCTTGTCCTCCAGCTCTCCTGCACCAGGGAAGACCCCCACCAAACACCCCAAATCCTCCCCACGACACGGCAACACCAAGCCCTACCACCGCTCCTCTTCTGCCGAACGCGTTTCCGAGAGCTCACTGTGGGGCCGGGACGAGCGCCGGGCACGCTCCATGAAGATCCCCTTTTCCAACGAGGTGATTGTTAACCTGCCGGTGGAGGAGTTTAACGAGCTCCTGGCCAATCACCGCCTCAACGATGAGCAGCTCACCCTCGTCAGGGACATACGCCGCCGCGGTAAGAACAAGATGGCTGCCCAGAACTGCCGGAGGAGGAAGCTGGACGTCCTGGTGGGACTAGAGGAGGACGTGTCGGGGCTGAGGCGCCACCGCTTGCGTCTGCTCCGGGAAAAACAGGAAGCCCTGAGAGCCCTGCAAGAAATGAAGCGTCAGCTGGGCGGGTTGTACGAGGAAGTGTTTTCCAGTCTGAGGGACGAGGAGGGGAGGCCGCTGGACGCCGTAGAGTACACACTTCAGTTTGGGCCAAACAGTAGCGTCACCGTGGCTTCACGCCGACAGACAGATGGTAAAACCAGCAAGAAACAGAGAGACAAGAAGAAGTGAGGAGGTGGACAAGACGGAAATATGCTCAGATCGGTTTTACTTAATTAAGAAGCGGAGATAGAAAGACAGATTCCTTAAAAGCGATGTGATCGAGAGAACACAAAAAATCAGGAAATGATCATGCGATGGGTTCCTAAGGAACACAGGAGGTATTCATCAGAAGTGAGTCGAAGTTGTGGAGTTTCCAAAAACATCCTGAAATCCTCAAAAACACCCAAACATGCCATTACCAATTGTGTTGTTTGTGTTTTTATAAGTGATAAGTTATACATTGGTGTAGGGGTGGATGGAGGAGTAGAGATGGAGGTAATGAACAGTTCTTTTGGTTGAGTGAGGAGGTGATGATGATGATGATGATAAGACCTTTGTGCCCGGGGTGGTTCACTCTCCATTCTTCATCATGAACTATTTCTGCACTCAAAAAAAGGACTTGAATTCAACTCCAACTGAACTCAAACACATCCACCAACTCTCTGAGGCAAATCTGGGCTGCTACTGGACGGTGGAATGAAAACGACTCGGTGGATGACCTGATGACTTGGGACCAGCACTCGCACACCATTCTGCTTTTTTTTCAGATCAACTGCTTCAGTGTTTGGATCTGTACAGGTCAGTTGGACCTTGCAAAAAACAAACAAAAAAACAAACAATTCTGGTCCCACAGTTGTGAGACTTCTGCATTGTCATCATTGTAGTTGTCCTGTCATCGTTTTCCTACCTTACTGGAGTTAAACACTAACAGACCGACAGAGGGCTGGATCCTGTCTGTCAGCCAGTTCAGCCAAACGATCACAGGGACAAAGATGAGACTCTGAGCTTGCGATGAATAGTTTTGTGATACTCTTGATCCCTGAAGGGAAGGAACTCCTGGTCAAGAGGGGCTCAGCCACAGAGCAGCGCCCCCTGGAGCTGGTAGGGGTTCAGTGTCTTGCTTAAGGACACTTCAGCAGGGCGGAGACTTGGGGTCACGGGGATCAAGCCCTGGTCCGTTACAGTTCCCGGACGGTGCTGTAACCACAGGGCCACCGCTTTTTGGCTGCCATCTCTGCACCATCTCCAGTAGACTCAAACTCTGACCAGTGAGGAGGACATGCGCCACCCTGTGGGACTTCTTGAAATTGCATATGAAAGACTAAAACAGGTATCAGTTTTGCGATTTTCCTGCCAATGGAACTTCCTAGGTTGAATGACACCGTAACACTTACTGACTTACCAGAAGGCGTCAAGGACAATTCACAAGGAAAGTGAAAGTTTTCAGCTATTCCACTGCAGTTTAAGCCCCTATTCACTAATATTCCTTGGGGACGTGAAGGGATCTGTAATAATCACGGAGATCATCTGTGATTTTAATCTCTTCTCTGAGGTCTCCATGTCTGTAATTTGTAAAGTAAAAATTCCAGTGCAAATCTACCATATTTTTGCAAAGACAAAGGTCCCCTGATAATACTAATCCTATATGGATTCAATAATTTTTGTCACGCAATTTCTTTTTCTTGGAGACATGCAGCTTCTGTCTTCCTCCTGTCATGAAAACTGGAGGCAGTAGTCGGATCTATCAAGGAAGGCTTTGAATGCAAAGTTTAATTTTACTAAGTCACAAACTGTAAAATCCTAACCTCACACGATTGTATCCAGGGCACCGGTGATTTCAGCAAATTTCATTATCCTGTGTGAATCCAATTCATGAAATGCAGAAGTTGGGGGTAATTCATTAATCACATGAGGTCCCCACATAATGCTAGTCCTGCGCAAATAGGGCTCTGGTCTGAGAGGAGTAGAAATCCAAATGTACCACCAAGGACAGACTGAGCAGACTGGAACAAACCAAAGACAGACTCCTATCTCATGAACTAATTAGGGAATAGCTCACTAACCCACAACTGGTGCATGTACTTTTTTTTGTTGTGGTTGTGTTATTTTGAACACATCTGTGTGTCTGGTTAGGGCTTTCATCACGTTGGAAAGCTGAAATGTCTTTGGACACAACACCTCAGGGGACAGTGCTATATGTGACAACACGATGCACTATGGGCCATCTAGAGCTCCAGCAAAAGTACCTGGGTTGAATTCAGTAAGAGGGGATTTACACAAGCAGGATTAAGGTTTCTTATTGGCTGTTTTAAACAAGATAATAGGACTTAGACTTCTAACACGTCCATCTAAACACACACACAGTAACTCTCAAACTCAAAACTGATCTGGTGGTTGTGTACACATCTGAGTGAGAAAAGGCTTGACCTCTCCATAGTAATTTAGTTGAGATTATTAGTACACTGAATTAAACATGGCAGCAATTCTGCTTCCATAAAAAAAACAAAAAACGTCTTCCTTTATTGATTGTAATTACATACAGGCTGATAAAGATGGAATTCAATATTTACAGTATTTTATTTCAATTATCATTACTGTAGATTGTAGTTTACAAAGTCCTCTTGAAAAATGAGTGCTCTGGTAAGGTTCATGCAGTTAATTGCTCATGATAAATTATTTTATACTAGTGAACATTTTCTCATGAAAAATGAACACGACCAGCAGGTGGAGCTAGTTGTTAGTTTCCCTCCCCATACTGGTCCAACCTACCTGTTGAGCCAGATCACTGTGACAAAGAAATATGCAATTCTTTATTATTTCGGATCATTTTTTATGCTCAAATTAAAATGAAAAATTTCACTAAATATCCACTTAAGAAAAACGCTTTTACCTTAATTTCAGCCACTGGTATTTAAAAAAATACAGATCATTCTATCCTCAAAATTATAACTGTTTTGTTAGAAGGGGTCTTAATATAAAAATATAAACTGTAATAACTCATAATGTGCTTTGCTTTCATGCCAGCAATCACATCGTAGGTGTATGTGGCTTTCAAACGATAGCTATCTCATTTTGAAATGAAAAATTTCAAATGTTGATTTTTTTTATGTATATTGCGATGATCTGTGTGTGATCAAATCTGAGGTGAATCTGAAAACAGGAATCTCACTTTACATGTTAGTTATTCAGCTGATAGTCATATCCAGAGTGACTTATGAGTTCAACAGAAGAATAAAACTTTGATGCCAACATTGTGATCAGAACAAAAACAGAATACTTAATTGATGCTCATAGGGAAATCCCCTGAAACATGCAGAGCTGGAGCCGGCCCGCTTCACCTCACCACTGTAACACATCGCTGTTGTTGGGTGGAAACCTTGCATCTCCAAAATGTAAACGTTTAAGGAACTAGGAACAGGAACAGCCTTGTTTTTAGCTCAACCACCATGTGTTTTTGAGTTGATCCAATTGGTTTTGAAAGGGTTTCATACTTTTCTCATAAAAGAACTTAAGTTAAAACATGAAAATCAACAAAAGTGGAGTTACAAGGTTTTCACGCAACTGCGACAATACGAAGGGTTTTATTCTGAAATGCTATATATTCATTTTTGGGTTAAAAATAACTGTTACCAGATGTTCAGTGGTCAATGTTTAAAAACCACAGATGATTGAGAGTAGGTGTTAAGTTTTTTCAGATGGCAGACATCTAATTTTGGTAAGAAACTATTCAAATATTCCCGTGTTCCTCGTACAACATACATGTACAACAAAGATGTGCAAGGTAAAGAAGTAAGACAGCAGAGTGTGAACTTGCAGGCCTTAACATTACCGTTCAATGCATTACATTTTTAACCGTTGTTAATTTATTTGTTGTTTTTATGTATTAAGTGTTTTTAATATTTTTTTGAAGTTTATGTGGATCCTTCAAGTGCTTGCTGGTAATCAAGGACTTTGGGCTTCCTGTCTTTTGAATGAATAAAAATAAATCTTAAAAATACACCTGTTATGCGTTAATTTATTTAAAGCAGTCCAGCTTGTATACACTGGAGATTGACAGGGAAGATGGCAGAAAAGTTCAAAAGGATAATACCAGTGTCAGTCTCAGCGGTCCAGATTCCTCTCTGTTTTCTGCACACAGCATAGTTGCAGATATCAACGCTTGTTTTTCCATCACAGGAAACATGAAGCCAAACTTTCTGTTTTCTTCTTATTTCATTGAGTCGAGTGTTTTCATCTCAGCGCTGCGTTACGCTCCGCTCTGCTGCTGTCAGTCAGCTGACACCACAGGAAGAACAGGAAGTCTCCTCCAGGAAATAATACTGAGAAATAATTAACTGTCACATCCATGGCTATTTATTTAGGGCGTCCTTGTTAGCCGGGACAGCAAGCTTGGTTTGACACAGTTTGTATTTTAAAGGTTCCATATTCTCCACTGTCCAGAGTTTTATTTTGTGTCTTGAGGTCCATTCAAAGCTGTGTGTGTGGTGTCATGAACCAAAAACACTCTCAATCCATTTCTCCACGTTCATTTTCCAGCATCTCTCTGAGCCTTACCAAGAACAGGCCGTTTCTGTCGCCGTGTCTTTAAGGCTCATTAATATTAACGACCCCTCCGTTCTGATTGGCTAACCGTTTCGAGAGCGAAACGTGAGACGCCGCGGCCCGGCGGCTACAGGTAGGGAAAACTCTCCGGTAATAAACGATGACGACCGCTCGACCGCTTTGAAAAAAACACTTTGTTAGTCTATTATTTCTTACAGAAATGATAATGAGCGAACCTTTGTGACGCCACAAAGTTACGGAAGTCCAAACGGCTCGTTTAGAGGCTCGCTTTTCTAATATGGATTGTGTGGATTTAGTTTTGATACTTTCACCATGTTTAGATACACATCCAACTCCTTTATCATCACAGAGGGAAGGGGAGTCCTGTTTTATGGGACCTTTAAAAACGACAAAACACAAGTAAATGTTAAAACAATTTAATTACATAAGGCATGCACTGCAAATTGACTGGGGGAAATGTAAACTAGACGTAGAGAATAGTAAAAGACACCGGTATTCTCCTTTAAGATGGCGGTATAATTGCTGCAAAAACGAATTTCAGCAGGTTTGTACAAACAGAAGGACGCAATTGAAGAAAAAACGAAGGCCCACATCGGCTGCAGGCAGACAGGCTCGTTGGTCAAACTAGTCGAATTCTTCACACACCAGCCGCTACAGCGAAATCATCTACAATTAGTCTAAAAAAACAAAACAAAGCATCTCCATTTTCATTTCCAGTTCATTGCCTTCGTTCCCATCTTCGTGTCAACGTCTCATGGTCGACTCTTCTGACTGAACGGGTTTGGAGGATCGGCTTGCTGAGCGTGTCAGAAGATTTCTCGGTTTCTAAATCCTCACACAACCCCGGCGGTGCTGATGCCTCGCTCTAGCACCTCAGACATCTCTTAATTTCAATGAAGACACACAGGGTTCCTACACTGGTCTGGAAAAGCATGGGAAAAAAATATGGCGATTTCCAGGTCTTGATAAGTTTGGAATTGGCAGTGTGGAAGAATATTGTTTTAATGCAGGTAGGTGGTTTTAGATCCTTGTCATTTCACATATTCTGATATTTGTTGTTGAGTTTGTAGGGGGCAAGATGATTATCTGCGTAAATCATACTGAATACCAAAATCTTCATATCAAATTAAGGACTTATGAAAAAAGTATGGAAGCTTGAAATTTAAACTGTGCAGGAACCCAGGATATAAACCTTCCCTCCCATTCAAACAAGAACTCCATTAAAAACACAAGAGTACAAACCTTTACGAAAACAACGAAAAAAAAAATCTTTATTGTCAAAACACAAACGATTAAAAGTAGGTCGGCCATGACAGTGATTTAGCAGAGGAAACCAAGAGACATGCAACAGGACAACACAGGCTAGTCCGCTAAATACAGAGAGAAGATGGATTCAGAGACGAGATAGAAAAGCTAACTAGCAGACCCGGGTACAGTTACGTCGAAATCCCTTCTGTCACAGTCCAATCAGACAATCAGCAGAAGCCAATCAGACTGCCAGGATATTTATGTATAATAATGTGCAAGGTGAAGAAATAAGAGCCAGGGAGTGTTTTCCAAAAAGCCAGAAGTTCTAGAAATGTTAGAGTCATAAATTCTAACACTGAAAACTGTCAACTGTGAACCCATATCTTCCAAAAAACAAGTATATGTGCAGAAATATGTCACTAGAAACTGAAATTGAATTATTTATATTTTAATTGCTCAACTTGAATAATTGCATTGAAAAACTGAATCTGAATAGCATAATTTGAAATTGAATTTATTAGTTTGAAACTGAATTCCAATAAAATTGAAACGGAATGTAATGTTATGAAATTGAATTCATTTGCTTTGAAACTGTATTCAGTTCTCACAATTCAAATTCAGTTCTCGTAATTCAAATTCAGTTCTTAATTCAGGAGTTCTGTGAATCTGCACTCGATTGCTCTTCCTCAACGACCAGGATGTGTCTCAGTAAACTGAAACTGAATTGCAAGAACTGAATTTGAATTACGAGAACTGAATTTGAATTGTGAGAACTGAACACAGTTTCAGAGCAAATTAATTCAATATCATAATATTATATATACATATATATATTATAATATATATAATATTTTTACTCTTGGTTTAAATGTTGATTCTGTCTTTGCTGAGGATCTTTTCATTTCAGATCATAACTGTGTTCTATTTGACTCGTCTTTTAATTTGGATATTTTACCTTGTCGTCGTGAAATTAATTCTCGCATCCTAAACCATCTCTCTGCGGCAAAGTTTTCCGCTGCCTTTTATAACAGCCCTGTTATTATGCCTAATAGTGATGTTGATTCCCAAGTACAGTCTTTTAATGAGCACTGCCTTTCTGTCCTGGATAAAGTTGCTCCTATAAAGACTAGATTGGCTCCTCTGATTAATTCCTCCCCCTGGATGAATGACAGTATTCGCTCTCTTAAACGAACCCGTCAATAAAAAATAAGAGCGTTTATGGAAATCCACACGTCTACAAGTTCACTATCAGCGTGAGAACTTTTAACAGATTTTCATAACGTGGTTAAGGATGCCAGAGCGACATACTTTTCTAACCTTGTATCCCATAGCCGACGTAATTCCAAAATCCTGTTTGATACATTGTCTCTCCTACATCACCTGCTGTTCCAATTTCTTCAGTTCAATTTCTTCTTTCTCTCCTTTGTTGGTAAGATAAATGACATCCGAGCAAACATCATTCCCTCTTTTTCCGCCCCCCGTTTCCTTGCCCTACCCGGCCAACAATCCTGGATAGTTTTTCCCCAATCTCACTACAAGAGCTCACAAATCTGGTCAGTACAATGAAAACCTCCTCTAGTCCCCTTGACATTGTACCTACTTCGTTGTTAAAAACTGTTTTTGATTCCATTGGTCCATGTGTGCTCTTAACCAAATTTGGACCCTTCTCTGCCCCAGAATTACAGGCCTATTTCCAAATTACCTTTTAAAGCTAAGGTAGTAGAAAAAGTGGTTGCTAAGCAGCTGACAGCTGTCTTAGAGGAGCACAACATTTTTGATAAGTTTCAGTCTGGTTTCCGCCGGTTGCATTCAACAGAAACTGCTCCTCTCAGAGTCTCAAACGATCTGTTAATGCAGGGTGATGCAGGAGAATGTTCTGTATTGGTACTACTAGACCTCAGTGCTGCTTTTGACACTGGACCACCATATATTGGTTGAGAGGCTCAGGCAGTGGGTGGGTATCTCTGGATCAGCCTTGGATTGGTTCTCCTCGTACCTGTCAGACAGGTCTTTCTCAGTTACAGATCATAAATATGTCTCATCAACTGAATCTGTTTTGTGGTGTTCCCCAAGGTTCGGTCCTGGGCCCCACGCTGTTTGCATTATACTTGCTCCCTCTCGGGCAGATAATTAGAAATTAGAGCTACTGCAGCCTTATATTACCAGTAGGACTCTGAGGTCCTCTGATCAGGGTTTGGTGGTTGTTCCTCGCTCCAGACTTAAGACAAACGGTGACTGTGCTTTTGAGGTTGTAGCTCCTAAACTTTGGGACTCTCTCCCACTGGACTTAAGATCTGTGGACACTTTTAAAAAGCAGCTCAAGACCCATTTGTTTAGACTTGCTTTCGTTTAATTTTTCTTTATCCGTTTTTGTGATGTCTTGCTGGATGTCTGCATTTAATGTCTGTTGCTCTGTTTATTATTTTGCTTTCTTTGTTTTATTGTGAAGCACTTTGTGACATCTGTTCTTGAAAGGTGCTATATAAATAAACTTATTATTATTATTACATTCAGTTTCAAGTTTATTGGAATTCAGTTTCAAACTAATAAATTCAATTTCTAATTATGCTATTCAGATTCAGTTTTTTAATGCAATTATTCAAGTTGAGCAATTGAAATTCAAATATAAATAATTCAATTTGTTTCTAGTGACACATATTTCTGCCCATACAAGTAGGCCATTGGCACAGCTAGCATAAAGTCAGCACACTAGTCTGAGCACAGCGTCCGTCTTTAAGTCAATGGGACTTGACTCCTAAATGACTCTAATGATGAATTCATGAATTTTTAAATAGAAAACAAAGATCCCCACACACTGAACTGCAAATTAGTCTATTCTACCAGACACTTAAGAAGCTAACAATGTTTTAGATCTTCAGTCAGCGGGTAAAATCAAAAGTAGATGCAAAACTTGGGGGTTTGGGAATGTCATGTTCCTGCGCTGGCTCTGTTAATTGGTTTTATTCTGGAACATTTTGAGCCTCTGATGTAGAAACTAAAATCAGCACCAAGACGGCGTCCAATCCAGTATGTGGGTATCTTTCCAATTCATCATCTGGTCTTTTATATGAGGCACCCGGTCAGGGATTTCCACATGTATATGCTGCCTGCTGCTGCATAATTTACCATTTAAAAGCTAGACTGTGTTCTTGTGTAGCTCGCTGCTTTATAAGCTTAGCACTTAAGCTGGCCAAAGTCTTCAGTAACATGTTACTGTTAATGGAAACAATCGTTTTGTAAGAACAGTCATCTAATTTTTAAACAATGGCAGCTGTCTCAAGGGTTGCGATCAGCTGAGACAGTAGGGGGCGAAGCAGGGAAACGACAACGTCCGCTGGAAATTGTTGCACGTAAAAACAAAAAAAAAAACTATCCTTGGTGTCTGATTTTTTGGAATGAAACTCTGCCTTAAAGGTTTCCTGAAGTGCCAATAAATCTTGTCTCTCCTGCACTCCAGGCCCGTCCAAAGCAAACAGCTCAGGGTAAAAAGGATTTCAACTGCTAACTCACCCAGGTCTGGTAACAGAGGAAGCTACTATGCTAGCTTTAATACAGTATACATAGAAATAAGCACACCCGGGCTACATTCAACACACAAAACGTTGGGAGGCGTTACGAAATGCACATCAGAGAAAGCCATCTTGTGTACAAACATGAGAGCAACGGTCAGGTTCAACTATCACGCTGAAGTCTAAAATTCCTCACCGTTTCGTTCACTAAGCAAAATTGCAAACGTCACTATGAACCACTGGAAATGTGCGATACACAGAGAGACAGTCTGCAGGCAAGAGGAATCATCAAATACTCCCCCGGATGCAAAATGCAATCAAAACGCGACGAAGCGTTGCTGCGTCTTGAACGTTGCCCGGGTAACATAAGCTAAAAATAATACAGCCTAGAAAACACACAGGTGGGTGAGCCCGCATGTCCGAGTTAAAACAAGGGAGTGGAACTGAAGATTATTTTCAACATAACCATAACCATCTCCTCCATCAACAGTAAAACCCAGTTGTGTTCAATATGGAGCACATTTCTATTGAGCGATGCAGAGGTACGATCAGAGCAGGAAACCGTTTCCTCTACCAGCCACGGTGGCGAGAGCGATCACAGAACTAACAAGCTGCTTTCACCACGTCACCAAGCTAACAAATTATTCAAAAACCTGTTAGCCGGTTACCTGCCAAAGTGGCTGGTAGAGCAGACAAATGTACAAACCACAGCCAACAATTGACCAATATTTGGCTGGCGGTCAATTCCCAGCCTGCTTATAATACAGTATTTCTCCCTTCTTTTACCCACAGTATACAGCTGTAATACAGTATTTCGTTATGAACCAGAATCCGGTAAATGTACGTCAGTCCCAGTCTCAAACCAATGCGAGCGTTGAGCGTTACACAGTAGTCGCTCTCTGCCAGTGAGTTTTGGTTAAACTGACCGTGCGTTCACATTGCGAGCAACACGATAAACAAGTCACCAGAAGTTCATTTATTTCCCACAGAGCTGAGCGACCAGGGAAACTGGTGGGTGGACGCTCAACAAGCTTGTCGGCCGAGAAAAGTCGCCACGGCTGAACCTTTCGCAGTCATCGGCAATAGCCAACCAGATTTCTGCGCTTGTTTTCCATCTAGCCATTCAAAGCTTCCCAGTAGCATTGCGAAACGCAACGATTTGACTGTCCAAAGCTTTCTAGCCGCAGGCGGCTACGTAGATGTAATCGGATCCTCTTGCCCCGCCGACAATCAGTCAGAACAGAGACCCATCGACCGACTCGCTCGCAGTGTGAACAGCCTGCGCGATTTGGTGCCATTTCAAAACCAAACGCAACTCTGGCTCGACAACAGTTAACAGGCAACCGTGAGCCACGGAGGGCCGAGAGTCTGCAGGTTTTCTTTCCAACCAAACACCACAACAGCTGATTTCACTGAACAACCTTCAACCAGAGTGGAGGAGCCACTCCGTGAACTCAGCTGCTGCAAAGTTTGGTTGACTCCCGGCCCTCCGTGGCTCACGGTTCCCCTCCCTGTTGTACAAGGTTTTGACGTCTCGGAGTCTGGGGGATCGTTTGTTGATCTCTGGGTGAGGAGGGCTGACACTTGACCCCTCCGTCTGCAGGTCAAAGGTCATCTCAAACACTGGTTGCTGAATGACAGAGTAGGCAGAAGTGTTTGGTTTGAGACTGAGCCTTGGGACTTCCACTCCCAGTGGGTGCATTCCTCAACCCTTAGTGGGCGAGCCAGTCGAACAGGTACAACACTGATTGCAAATACAATGAGAGAAAGAACAACAATGACTATGTGGATCTTTACCTCCTATAGTGTTTGTGTGTGGAAAATTACAAACCAGCCAAATGCTGTTTTGCACTTGCAGTGGCTGTTGAGTCTGTACACTACCAGCCACTTTGGGAGGAAACCAACCAGGCTCTTTTCCTTTCCAAAAACCAGTTTGTCTGGGTAAAAAATGTGCAACTGGCCTGAGAATTTTGGAATTGACCAGCCACAGTGGATGAAAGGCTTTGTTCCTGGCCCACTGTCATGGTGCAAGATGACAACACCATGGCATTATAAGTATATAATTATACAGGTTATGCTTAGGCAGGCGCCGCTTCACTTTTGCCGTTCATTTTATCAGGGGCGGTCGCCAGGGTGAAAAATTCCCACCAGCCTCAAGCTCTTAAATCTTTTGTCTGGCCACTTTCAAGTTCACGTTCACTTTGGCAGGTAACCAACCATCGTTTAGAGTTCATATTCTAAAAATTAATTCTGGCTGATAAAGTAGTGAAAGTGGTTGGTGAATGTTTGGAACTGACCAGCCACTGTGGCCTGCGGACAAAAGAAGCTCCTGTCCCGCCCATGTGACCGGCCGTCCAACTAACCAAACCAACAGTAAAGCAGTAAGAAAGCTAAACTGACCAACATATACCTTAAAATCTAGAACACACACATGGTTGCGCCCGAGTTTCAGGCGTTCTGCTAGGCGGGAAGTGTGACAAATACTTTCTACCTAAAACCTTCCACCCAATGGGCCCAAAAACCTTTACTCATAAATCCTTGGATTTTTATAAAATATAGACTTGTCCAACAGTTTTGTTTAAAAAAAAAAAATTAAAATTTTTTGAAAAGTAAGGAAAGTGCGAGGTCTCGGCTAAATTGCTTCAGGCAGGGATGGAAGGAGGGAAGCCAACAGCTGGTAAACACCAAAATTCACCAGCCTCTTTTACTTTTTTACCCGTCAACTGGGTTTTCAGAATAGAGCAGAACCTCTGAGCACTGGCTGGTTACCTGCCAAAGCGTCAGGTAGGAAATGTACCAACCACAGCTTAAGACTGAGCAGCATTTGGCTGGTCTTCCTTCCATGTAAACTGTAACCCCTCCACCATCAATCTATCCATGTCAATGTGAAATGTACAGTTGTCATTTGGTGTTTGTGAGAGTTTCAAATGAAGTACAGCATTACGTCAGCAATAACGAGCACCCAGGTGGCACGAAGAGAACAGATACTGAAAGAGATGGATGGTTTCTGTCCGTTTTGTTCGCTCCTCCTTAAAGCCCCATCCTCACCCTTCTCCTTCAACCCCCTTTACCCCCATTCGCCGTTTCATCCCCCCCAAAAAGAAGTTCCCTCCAATGTATCCTGACCGGGAAGAAGTTTGTCCTCTGCTGGCCACAGTGACTCGCACATATCAAAACCCAACGGCCACTTTCACCAGCCAGCTACATTTTTAGAATAGGACTTCTAAATGATGGCTGGTCGGCCGCCAAAGTGACTGGTAGGAGACAAACTTACTTACAGCCAAACATTCAGCTCGCTATTCACAGACATGAAGTGTTCAGACAAACGGCTCATGTGTTAAAGAGGTATCTTGACATTTTGCATTTTATTCTGGTCTTTCCCCAACACCAGTCACCATGTGTGGGTAAACTTAAATGAATCGACACCTTCAATATAGTATTTCAACTGTCAGTATAGTCAAGCAGGTAGCTTGCAGCTAATGGTGCCATTGATTTCAAAGAGAAAAACTAGCAACGCCAACAAGGAGGTTTTTTGTTTTGTTTTCAAGCCGGAATAAGGCACCGATTCCCATACAAGAAGTTCTTAATGAGGAGGGGAAAAAAAACAAATAAAACAGGAGATTATGATCCAAACTGTCATCATACCCCTTTAAAATTCAGTCGAGATATGGGAGGGAGCAACTTTTTGAGGAGGCCACAGGAAACTTACTTCTTTTTTCCCTCCATCTTCCAGCCACAGTGGCAGCGAAATCCCAACATTTACCAGCAAAGATTTCTCTCTCCAAATTAAGGTTGGTTCCCTGCCAAAGTGGAGACATCCATTCACCAGCATTTATTTCATTTCCCACCCTGCCCCGCCCTCCCTCCCTTCTTTCTTTCTTTCCCTCTCTGCACCTCCTCCTCCTCTCTAGTCTTTCTTCTCCTCCTCCTTCTTCTCCTCCTCCTCTGTTGGGTAGGAGTGCCAGGTGAGGCGCTCCTCGTAGAAGGAGATGACGACCTGGGGACATTTGACGTTGGCCTCCTTGGCCGGGACGAGGTCGGCCTCGTCCGAGTTCTTCCTGTTAACGGAGGGGAGGGGAGACGGAGGAGGAGAGGGAGAAAGGGGGAGAGAGAGAGAGAAAAAGAATGGAGAAAGAGGGAGAGAGAGAGAAGAGGCAAAGGTAAGAGGGAGAAAGAAGAAAGGGGGAGGGAGCGAGAAAGGGAGAGAGGAGAGAAAGATACAAGTAGAGAGAGAAAAAGAGGGACAGAGGGGAGATGATGGAGAGAAAAGAGGAAAGAAAGAGCAAGGAAGAGAGGAGAAAAAGGAGATGGAGGGAAGACAGAAACAAAGAGGGGAGAGAAACAAAGAGAGAAGAGAGAAAGGGGAGGAGAGACAAAGAGGGGAGAAGAGAGGGAGGAGGAGATGAGGAAGGGGAGACGGAGAGAAAAGGAAAGGGAAGGGAGAAAGGAGGGAAAGGGAGGAAGAGAGAGAGAGGACAGTGTTAGACAGCAATTAGCAACTGAATTTAAGACCAATTTAAAAAACAAAATAATAAACAAAAACCAGCCTGTTGCCGATCATGAAAGTTGTGACACTATAAATGGGCAGAATAAGAAAACAAGCATGTGATTGGCTCTTTGAGAAGGCGTGGCGGTCACGTCACATCTGTTCGAGCCAGTCTGCGGCTTCAATCAAGAAACTGAACTCCTGGCACAATATAAAACAAGGTTACATTAGGTATTCATTAATAGACACGGAGCTGACGAGGCCGATAAACCAGGCTGCAGAGCAACAGAACCCAGAGAAAAACAGTCAGGCTAAAATACAGCCTCAAAACAGGAAGTCAGGGGAAAAGCTACACAGGCGGGGTCACTTTTTGCCGCAGTATAATGGATTTAAATTGAACAACTATCGATCATTCGTTCGTTAAAGGATAAGTTTGTTGATATTGGATCCATAAATATATACTGAGTCTCTTCCGTCCCTGTAGTACTTGGACCCTCAAACAATATTGTCTCCAGTCAGCTGTCAGTTGAAGCAGCGAGCTCCGCTGCCTCTGAGTCCAAACTGTTTGTCAAAATATCTCAAAAAAAGCCGTTAGTGTCTCCTCAGGAGAGTCGAGAGGAAACACGACTCAGTTCCTTCATTACACAACTTTCACTAATCAGGAAATCACGGATCTATTTTTCTCGTCCGCAGCACAGAGCGCTGTGGGGTGAAAGGCGGTTCCCGGCGGAGTGATCTGGTTCCGGACGGTCGGGTCAGATCGTAAACAGTAGAGTTCGGTAGAAGACGATCCGCCGAGTGGAAACGGTCGGTGCCGCCGCTTTCCGGGCCGCGGAGAGAAATACGTCGGTCGCTCTCCGTATCGTTTTCACAGACTGGATTTTTTTTTAGATATTCTGACAAACAGTTTGGACTCATTGTTGCAGCAAGAGGCAGCGGAGCTCGCTGTTTAACTGACAGCTGACAATACTCAGGGATTAAAGCAAAAAAAAATCTTCTGACTGAAATTTTTTTTTCAGGCCAAGTCATATTCCCCATCTACAATTTGTAAAACAAGTTACAGAGGAGGCCCCCACATTAGGGCGTGTACACACTGTCCGGCTTTTTAAAAAAAATTATTATTATTTTTTTTGAGAAAAGGCGGGTGCCGTGCCGCCTTTTTAGAGCGGCCGCTTTCCACCGTGCGGTCGCTTCCCATAGGTTTTCATGTAAAAAAGGCGGAGGCAGCTGAGAAAAAGGCGGACAGTGTGTACACACCCTTAGCCCTCAACGCCTGCTAAACAAGTAAAATTATGAGATTTCAGTACCGCCCCACGCATAACCATTGCTGCTGTTCTCTAATGCAGCCATCAAGTTTTTGCCAGGGTGCACCTGAGTTGAAAAAAACAGGATCACGCAGTAAAGTCTAGGAGCACAAACTGGTTATGAATGTCTGTCCCTGTCTGTCTGCTGCTCAGACTCTAGCAGCCAGGTTACTTTTCATGGATCTGCTGTCTCCCCATCATTACACAGAGCAAATACTCTTTAGGCTGTGCCACAGGTGGCAACGGTTTGAGCTTTTGATGGTACGACTGTAGTGTGGAAAAATCACGGTTTCTCGGTTTTACGATTATGCCAGGGAAAATCAAATGAGAATTTTATAATTACAGGTTTTATTGTATTTTTCACAATATTTCTTCTGGTTCTGCAAAAAAAGCGTACTCTATATTAAAACCACATTTAAATACAGTGGAAAAAAAGTATGTAGCCTAGTTGCCTTTCAGAATTCACAATAGTTGCCATTTGAAAGTGATATAATAATACAGTAGCTGCCTAACCCTGCAATAGATTAGTCTTTTGCACCTAGCCTGATACAGATGCAAACTGAAAGTACTGTAAATAATCGCACCAAACGAGCTGATTCAGCCCCGCGAATGGAAGACACTGCTGAGACGAAACACTGGAATACTTCTACTTTGTTTGGACTAGATTACGGCCACGTTGGTGAGCTTTTATAAAATGTAAGTATATAAAGTAATGATGGGCGCTTCGTTTCTGCTTTACTGACGTTGGCTTACGTTGCACTCACCGCTACTTTGTTGATTTAATCCCCTACCAGCTTTACGTTTCAGTGAGCAACTTGCCGCCAAGTTAACCGTGTTTCAATTTACTTTTATTAGGCTACCTTGTCTTGATCATGCAAGGATGGATGGTGATCTGGAAGATGTCTTGGCAAGTTAGATGTGTTTGAGCCGTTGGCAGCCACGTTTCGTCGGCAGCTTTGCAAATTGAATATCAGTCTTCTTCAACAAACCGCGGTCATTTTGTAGGAATCCAAAATGCTCCCACACTGCTGATTTAAGGCAGTATTTGGTGGATAAAAAGCTGGGATGTTGTCTCCTCCCTGTTAGCTAATGTAGCCTCCACACAAACATAAACAGTGATTCGCTCTCGTGAGAAGGCGCAGTCTCATGCGAATGTGAGGCTGCATTCAAGAGCACAGAATCGCAGGCGGAGATACCGCAGCTTCTAAAATGCTTACGGTTAGAAAACCGTGGCGTTTTAAAGCGTGGCTCATAGTGACATCGGTTAATCGCTGCATTCCTACGCTCGCACCGGTGCCCCTAAATTCAACCTCTCATTCACATTTTTAAAAAAGTAGGAGCAAATGCGAGCATTTTGCTCGCACTGTAGAACCCTGCCGATCCCAACATAAGGAACTGATAGTAGACAATCGTATGGCAAAATCCATAAGTAGGCTAATGTAAATAAAATAATATTATTAAAAGAACATTATAACATTATAGCCTACAGCCATAGCCTATCTGAAATGGACATGGGGAGCCACGCCTACATTATCAGCATTCTAGTCAAAAGACGGATTAGGCATTCGAGAATATTATGGCCTAACAAGAAATATGGGCTATAGGCTATATACGCAGGGCCGTGCACAGACATTTTGGGGGGCAGGTGCTCAAGCGAAAAAAAAGGGCACCCCTCTCATAAGTATTTATAAAAAATAAAGTTACATACACATCTTTTACTTACTTACATATTTATTTATTTCAATACCCATACACTCATGCAGATGTTTAATACTCAACAGATTTCTACAAAATTACTGTATCAATTCACACAGAGACGATGGTCTTTAGCATTCACTATTTCTACATGACTATTTCAACATGACTGCTCTGGACTCTGACCTTTCTTCTTCATCTGTGATGGGTTCTGTATCAGGTGGCAATACATCTCCCTCATCCTCCTTACTGCTAGATGGCCTGATCCAGGATAGAAGAGAGCTGCTACCCTGCTGCCTGCTGTAGCTCCCTTTCTTTCTGTTTTCTTAGCCTGTCCTTTTTTGGCATTATGCTGCAATTGGTAAATGAGCAAAATCAATGTTGTGCATGATAATTAAGGGTTAATCTCCCAAAAATAGACCAACAGTACAATATGATGTTTATTTGGGTAAGACTGCTTGGTGACAGAGTCGATGCATTACAACAGTAAGCCTCACCAGACTGTAACTGTCAGTGGCCCAACTTCAAGTACCCTACCACATAGCTACTTTTTCTGCAGACAAATTTGAATGCGCTATTTGTCATTTGGCAATGTTTTAATAATATTTAAGGTAAATGCATGATATAGATTACTGCAAGTGTTGTAATGTAGACCTAACTTATATAAGGTTAGTACAAAATACTAATATTCAGCTAAAGTAGCTTCATGTCTGATTTAGAATCACCAAACCACTTTGTGTAGTTAAAATAAATTGTGGGCCTATAATAAGATTTCAATAAAATTAGATGAACAGTTAAACTTTCAAATCTGAGCTTGTAAAGGCCCTGGACTATTGTATTAAAATGACAATAAGTTGGCTTGCCCACAGTCAATTTTGTGTCACAGGAGTAAGAATCGATAATTTACTAAGCTATATCTTAAAGCTTTTGCTAATCAGTATGAGCATGTACAGTGGACGAATCATATATTTGCACATTTTCTTGTGACGGGTGACAGGTCGGCTAACGTTTCTGATATCCAAATATGATTGCATTAGGGCTGCAGCTATCGATTATTTTAGTAATCGAGTATTCTACCGATTATTCCATCGATTAATCGAGTAATCGGATAAGAAATACTTTTGCTTTATTAAAGAGCAATAGTAAATATACAAAAGAGAAAAGCTGTCCGCACGAAGCTGTCCATACGACACTGTGATTTACTGAAAACGAGGTGAAATAATAATTATTATTGATATTTATTACTAGGCCTAAATATCATACAAGTTCATAAGACTGGCTAATGTACACTTATTTACTATGTTGAAGGGTTGCCCTACACCTGCTGACCCTACTCACTGCAATCAAACTAAACTGAATATACCTGCTGTATTGGACTGGTGCATTTTAGGCTCCAATTGCTACTTACACCACCTGATATTTTGCTTTCTGGGGTATTTTATGCATCACTGTGAGGGGAGTAGGTGTGTGTGTGTGTGTGTGTGGGTGTATGTGTGTGACTATCATAATAATAACATGAATGAAGCTCAGGCTTTCACAAATTGACTGCAGCATTTTATTTTCTGTGGTTATTTTCTTGAGCAAAACTTAGCTAACTTAGGGACATCATAACTAGCCACCATATTGATTTACGTTCTTAACTAGCCATTACATATAGCCATAATTAACGTGCATTCTTTACTAGCCTTCATCTCATCCTGTTTTAATATTAAGTGCTGACTGGCCCACCCGGGCCAGTTTCGGCATACGCCGGTAGCAATTACAAGTGGACCCTATCCTACAGTCCCTGCTCTCAGCGGAGGGAGGGGGCTACACTGTGTGTGGGAAGCGCTGTGACCGTCAGACCTCTCTGGATTAGACAAGCAAGTAGAGGAAACCGGCATCAGCCGAACCAATTTATTGCCAAATGCTTTGGGATTCAACACATTAACATTGCTTCCCATGGTCAGAAAAAGTCGGCAGATTTGTCGCTAGTCGCTTTTGAGAAATAAAGTCGCCAGGGGGTCTGAAAAGTCGCTAAGTCTAGCGACAAAGTCGCCAAGTTGGCAACACTGGATCCGAAACTTTGGACACTTTCTGTTGTTTTCTCTGGCCTGTCTCTTCTCTTCGCCCCTCGCTATTTTCTCTCTTTCGCCAGCGCGTTGTGCAACAGTAATAATCATCCGTGCGAAACACTGAGTGTGTATATAGTTATATGGATTAAACGAAGCTTCGATGCAAAGAATTTGCATCGATGATTTTTAGTAATCGAGTTACTCGAGTTTCTCGAGGAATCGTTTCAGCCCTAGATTGCATAGACTATTAACCACGTAATGCATATTTATTTGTTCAGTTGCCTGACAAAGGAACTAGCCTACCGGAGTTCACTCGTTTTCATTGACGACGCTATTTTACACCAGACTAGCTTGCTTGTTGTTAAGCTTAATGGTGGGCTATTGCCTAAGTTAGGCTGGTTGTATTGAGATGTTTTAATAGTGGTTTAATTTCACAACAGTGACAAACAATGCAGAGGCTAAGGGCAAACACTATCGTTACCTGGCTGTCACCAATGAAGGCAGGTCAGGGAGACGTGATGCTGCTGCAGGGCGCTCGGTTTGCATGCGTTAACTGTGGTGGCTGTGACAAGGGAAGTCGAAGAGGGAGGGGCGGGGCTTGTGCGGTCTCGCAGAATTAGAACTCAAATGCAGTTGTCGGGCATTACAACACGCTTTTAATTGAGAATTGATGCCATGGGCCAAATTTAAAAACTAAAATATAAAATTAGAAAAAGAAATAGAAAAAAAAATGTCTTGCAAAAAGGGGACTTATCTAGTCAGAGGCCAAAAGGGCAGGTGCTTGAGCACCACCTGGGGTCTATCTGTGCACGTGCCTGTATATACATATAATTACCGACATCCAAGTAGATTGTATGCCTATACAAATCAGCTACCTATCACCTGGTAGCGCGATTCCTAAGTCCCGTAACACCCCCCTCCCCTCGCTTTTTTTCCCCCTTCGGCTCTACACTGATCTCATACATGGCCTCTCTGGAATCCAATTGACGGAAATCCGTCGTAGCGACAGAGAACTTTAATCCCTGAATACTGTCTGTGGGTCCAACAACTACAGGGAGGAAGGGACTAATTATATATAGATCCAAAATAAATAACTTATCCTTTAACACTTAGAGAACATCGCGATCAAGATTAGGGTTAGATAAGACAGGGTCCTGGGTAAGACATTATGGGTCCTGTGTAAGACGTTAAACTGCATCCAATTTCCCCGCTGCCAGGCGGTTCAGTAGAATGTCACTACACTGGCTAGGGCTGGAGTCCCAACAGATCCTCCTCTGCGTCCTGCAGGGTACGTTTGCCTACAACAGGATGGCACGGGTAGGAGTAGCGACTGCCCGATGCTCTATTTTCGCGACTGAAAGGCTATTATGATGACGAACATGGACACAAATCCTATACTGCCAGCTGCGGGAGTCAGCAGGACGCCAGCTGCAGGAACCAGTGCACGCCCGCTAGTCGTGCCTGATTAAGACGCTCCTTCAAACCTACTGAGGAGGGGAGCGGCTGAAGTGCGCACTCTGGGACCTAGGCGAAATTGCTCAAGTGCAAGCGGAACCTCATCCTTGCTACGATGAACGCCCAAACCATCCGGGATGTGAGTAGGGCAGAGGAGATGGCATGGAGCATGAAGGAACAGGGTATTGCCATCTGCGGCATCCAGGAGCACTGGACTGTCCATGAGGATGGCATGCTCACAACTTTGAAGACCAGCAAAGTGCTTGAGCAGTACATGATCACTGCATCAGCCTGGAGGAATGAGGCTCAAGCAGCTCCTGAAGGGATTGGAATTATGCTGAACCAGGCGGCTCAGAGGACACTGATTGGCGTGACGTGTATCAGACCGTATCATCACAGCTTCCTTCAAAAGCAATCCAATCCTGACAGTTATCGTGTCCTACGCTCCCACCAACATGAGCGAGGACAGCAAGAAAAAGGCCTTCTACGACAAGCTCAGAGAGACAGTGGAGACGGTTCCCAAACACAACTTCCTCATGATCCTCAGCGACTTCAACGCTCGCCTGGGGCCAAGCGACGCTCGCTTCGCTTATGGTGATGAAACCAATGACAACGGGACCCGCCTACTGGAGCTGATGGAAGAATACTCCTTGCTCACCTTCAACACGCTGTTTGAGAAGAGGAGAGGCAAGATCTGGACATGGCTCTCACCCCACAACACCAAGCATCAGATTGACTTCATTTTAACTCGCAAGAAGTGGAGGAACAGCATTGTCAACTCACAAGCCTACCGAACTTTTGCTACGATTGGTTCCGACCATCGTGTTGTTGCAACAAGAGTCAGACTTAGTCTGAGAGCCAAGAAGAAGGAGACCATCAAGAGGGTGAAGTACAACTGGAAACAGCTTGAGGACAACCTAGAACTACAAGAGCGGTATGCAGTGGAGATCCGTAACAGGTTCCAGTTGCTTGGCAGGGAGGACGGGGAGACAGCAACTGACCGGTACCAACGCGTCGTCAGGGCAAACGAGGAGGTGGCTGAGGTCTGTCTCGAGAAGATCCCCAAGGCGAAGAAGAGAGTGAGGTCCTCTGATCCTTGTGTGGTCAAGGCACAAGAAGAGATGGTCACAGCTTACAACACCTTTGTAGCCGACTGCAGTTCCATCAGCAGACGGGCGTACGCTGAGAAGACGACGGCGCTTTTCAACACCTACAACGCCGTCGAGGAAGAACATCTCACTCAGAAGGTCAGAGAAGTGGCTCATGCGAATCAACAGCACGCAAAGAGTTGGCAGCTGATAAATGAGATTTCTGGCAGAAGATCGGCACAGGCGACTCAAATCAAGGGAGAAAGTGACGAACAGCGTGTTGAAGCCTGGTACAATCATTTCAAGAATCTCCTCGGCAACCCCCCAACTGTCCTTGACAAAGAAATTGGCCAAGTTCTCACAGACCTCCCTATTGATGATTGCCCATTTACACAGGCAGAGTATGTGAAAGCAAAGACATCCCTGAAGAGTGGCAAGAGCTATGGTGAGGATGGAGTGGTTCCAGAGGTGCTGAAGTATGTTCCAGTTGACAACATCGTAGTGGACTTCATCAACCAAGCCTATGATGCCAAAGAACTACCGGACCAATGGAACCTTCTCAACATCACCCCGATCCCAAAGTCTGGTGACCTAACAAGCACAGACAACTACAGAGGGATCAGCCTCAGCTCAGTTCCTGCCAAAACCTTTAATAGGATGATTCTCAACCGCCTTCGGCCTGTGCTAGACCCCCTGCTGAGACCTCAGCAGAGCAGCTTTCGAGAGAAGCGGACGACCGTTGAGCAGGTCTTGGCTCTGAGAAGGATCATCGGGGGAGTGCGGAACAGAAACCTCCAAGCAATCATGACCTTTATCGATTTCAAGAAGGCCTTTGACACAATCCACCAAGGCAAACTCATCCGCATTCTGAGGGCATATGGCATTCGTGAGAAACTAGTGCAAGCTATCAGCAGGTCGTACGAGCACACTCGAGACAGACACCTTCAACGTCCTCGCCGGCGTGCTGCAGGGCGACACTCTCGCTCCCTACCTCTTCATTATTGTACTCAACCACGCGTTGAGGAAGGCCATCACTGGACGTGAAGAGGAGCTCGGGATCACCCTAGCACCCAGGAGGAGTCGTCATGTACCAGCTGTCACAGTTACGGACCTCGACTATGCCGATGACATCGTGCTCATCTCAAACACCACTGAGCAAGCTCGCGAGCTCCTGCTGGCAGTCGAAACGGTATGCCTAAGAGTGGGACTTCAGCTGAACTCAAAGAAAACCAAGGTCTTGGCCTTCAACACCGACGACACAGTCGTGTGCACCAGCAGTGGAGAGACCCTCAAAGTGGAGGAGGACTTCAGGTACCTCGGTGCCTGGATCTCATCCTCCCTGAAGGACCTCAAGACCAGAAGGGCAATCTCCTGGAAGGTGCTGTACGACATGAGGAAAATGTGGAAGTCTGAGCTCAGCAGGAAGATCAAGCGCAACCTCTTTGTCTCCACTGTTGAATCAGTCCTGCTGTATGGAGCAGAAACATGGACACTCACCGCTGCCCAGGAGAAATCGCTGGACGGGTGTTACACCAGGATGCTCCGTATGGCCCAGGACGTCTCGTGGATGGAACACATGAACAGTGTTGACCTTTACGCTGGTCTACCGCTGGTGACCACAAAGATACGTCAAAGGAGACTGAGGCTCGCCGGCCATAGCGTGCGCCATCCTGACCTCATCGCTTCAAAACTTGTCCTCTGGGAACCCATGCATGGTAAAGCCACACGTGGTGCTCGGAGGATAACATACGTGGACGTGCTGAAGAAGGACACTGGCTACGCCAGTGCTGATGAACTGCACTCTGGCATGCTGGACCGGGATGTGTGGAGAGGTGTCATCTCAAGAGCCCGAGTTGCCCCAGTGGACTCGACTGATTGTATTGTATTATAGGGTTGGGTACCAAAACCTGGTACCACTATGGCACCAGTTCCTATACGACCGGTACCTACCAGACTGAATTGCAACGCAGATTTCGGTGCCTCATTTTGGGGCCCATGCCTGAGCTGCCGTTTGAAATATCCGCCCTCCAGTGCTCTGAAACCGCCGCACGCACCTTCACTAACGGTATCGTTTGGAGCGCACAGCTTGAAATCCTCTGTATTCCTCTGATGACGCACCGCCGCTTTCCTCTCCCGTGCGACTCGCCTTCCAACTTTTAGTCGAAAGCCAAACAGCAGCGCCGCTCGTCAATGTCACATTTTGGTCGCTTAGCCAATTAGATAAAAGAAGAGGCGGGTCTTTTTCGTTACTGTCAGTTATTTGTTAATATGTAACATGTGAAAAGTACATGAAAAGTAATTAAGGACAAATGTGTTTAGTTCAGACAAACTAGAATGTCACAATAAATAGAAAATGTTGATGTCAGGAGAGGAGTCATCGGTTCAGGCACCGGTACCGTTTTAAAAGTATCGTTTTAGCACCGGTTTCGGAAAAAATCTAAATGATACCCATTCCTAATCAAGATATTCTTGAGAACGTGCCTCCTGAAAGGGGGTTGCCCTATCACCATCCAATTGTTTTCCTGTTTCTTTTAAGCTATATTTTCCATGATCCTTGTTTTCCTTTCCCTCTCCTTTTTATTTCCTTTATTTTTCTTTACTTTCTTTTTTTAACTGTTCTTGTATATTTATATATTCATATATATTTCTAAAATGAATTTACAATGTATTTACTTATGTTTATTTGTTACAAAAGAGCATTATATCATTGTATACGGGCATCTGTTGAAATGCTGAAATAAAGAGAACTGAAAGAGAGCGAACAGTCAGACTCACCACTTCATGAGGAACATCAGCTCTCCGCTGGAGTCCGTCGCTCCGATGATCCTCTCCGGCTGCAGGCCGCGCCCAAAACCTCGGGCCTTCTCGCCCTGCAGGGGGGAGAGAGGGACACAAGAAAACAAACCAATCAGGACACAGGTCAACAGACGAGGGCGGGGCAACAAACTTCTGGCTGAGGCTCCTCCTCCTTTCCTCCCTCCCTCACCTTGTTCCTCCCTTTCCTCTCTCACCCCTTCCTCCTTCACCTCCTTCTTCCACCTCCTCTTGCTCCCTTCCCCCCCTCACCTCCTTCCTCCTCTTGCTCCCTTCCCCCCCACCTCACCTCCTTCCTCCTCTTGCTCCCTTCCCCCCACCTCCTTCTTCTTCTAGCTGCCTTCCCTCACTCCCTCCCGCATCTCCTTTCTTCCTCTTGCTCCTTTTCCTCCCTCCTTCCTCTTGCTCCCTTCCCTCCCTCCCCTTCTATTTCTCCTTCTTCCTGCTCCCCTCACCACCTCATTCCTCCCTTCCCTCCCTCCTCCTTCATCCCTCACCTCCTTCTCTCTTCTTCTTCTTCCTCTTGCTCCCTTTCCTCCCTCCCTCACCTCCTTCTTCCTCTTGCTCCCTTTCCTCCCTCCCTCACCTTCCTCCTTGTTCCTGCCCCCCTCACCTCCTCATTCCTCCCGTTCCTCCCTCCCTCCTTCTTCCTCCCTCACCTCATCTTGCTCCCTTCCCTGCCTCCCTCACCTCCTTCTTCCACCCTCACCTCTTCTTGCCCCCTTCCCTCCCTCCCCTCCCTCACCTCACCTCTTTCCTCCTCTTGTTCCCTTCTCCCCCTCACCTCCTTCTTCCTCTAGCTGCCTTCCCTCACTCCCTCCCTCATCTCCTTTCTTCCTCTTGCTCCTTTTTCTCCCTCCCATCCTCTTCCTCCTTCTTCCTGCTCCCCTCACCACCTCATTCCTCCCTTCCCTCCCTCCTCCTTCATCCCTCACCTCCTTCTCTCTCTTCTCCTTCTTGCTCCCTTTCCTCCCTCCCTCACCTCCTTCTTCCTCTTGCTCCCTTTCCTCCCTCCCTCCTTCTTCCTCCCTCACCTCGTCTTGCTCCCTTCCCTGCCTCCCTCACCTCCTTCTTCCACCCTCACCTCCTCTTGCTCCCTTCCCTTCCCTCCCTCCCTCCCTCCCTTCATCCTTCCTCACCTCCTCCTTCTTCCTCTTGCTCCCTTTCTCCTCGGAGTCAGCCGAAGCCTCGCTGGCGGCTTTCCTCTTGCCCTCCCTCTTCTTCTCCTCCTTCTCTTTGTGTTTCTGCATGAACTCTGCAATCAGGTCGGGACAGTCCAAGTTGTCCTCAGGCTCCCATGTGTTGTCCTCACTGGACGGACACACACACACACACACACACACACACACACACACACACACACACACACACACACACACACACACACACACACACACACACGGATGTTGTATTAGCATCAATTCATGTTTAAGGCCTTCCTGTAAACATTGTAGCACCAGTTCCACTACAGGTTAGCAGCTTACTTCAGCTGCAGGTCTGTTTCTGTTTTTTTTTTTGACTGTGTGTTCACCGACATTTCAGCAAGGTCAGTATCAGCATCTTTGTTCAGGCACTAAATTCTCTTGCTCTTATTTTATATTTTACTAATGCTTGTTTTTAAGTCCTTAAAAGGCCCTGGCACCATGTTGAGTGTACTGTGTTAACAAAAAAACTTATCAAAATAACAATGGGCCTGTAGGCCAAGGCTGCGTTCACACTCAGCATGTTTCCCTGAACTCTGCAGAGTTTCCTCCTTCAGTTCAGTTGGTTTGTCCAGGTGAGAAAGATGACCTTTGAACTCTGGTGGCACCAAAATAACGGCACAGAGAGTCTCAGTCCTCTAACAAGAGAACTGCAGTGCGGTTCATTAATCCAACCGACTACAGGAAATCACCCCGAAAGGCAAGGGATTATGGGTAGAAGGAGACGGACGCAGTGCCTCATGCTTGGAAAGCCTAGCAGAACAAAATGAAGTCTGGACTGCTGCTCATATTCAGCTGTTTCTTCATGTGATCTTAACTGGTACGAACACCACAGAAGAAGCTCGATAGCTACATTTACAGAGACTGGAATCAGATTTGTTTTGACCCAGAAATCTGTAAAACTGTAAAACTGAAATCTGTAAAACAGATTTCAGATGTCATGTGACTGCTGTTTACAAGCACTGGTTTGCATATAGTTGGGCAATTTGAACCTAACCAAATACGAAAAAACATTTCCACTATGGTTAAGGCCAAACAGGAACCCACCCTAAATGTTTGTTTATTTACTTCGAACATGTAACAAAAAAAAAAAAAACAAGAAGCCAAGAAAATCCATCAAATAAGCAAAAAAGAAAAAAATGCAAACATACGGTAAATTCTTGACAAAAAGTACTCAATATTACATTCGAAAAGGAGCAGGAAGAAGTAAAAAACTTTTGTTCTGCCCCTTTCTCTAATTAAAGAATAACGTCATCACTATATATTAAAACATATTTTGTACATCTCATATTTTGTACATCTCAAATATTCGTACTTCTTCTTAAACTGATTTATATTTGCATTACATCTACATCTAAATCTACGGAGGAGGATTAGGGCCACGTGTGAAAAATGTATTTGAATTCTCAGATAAAAGTCAGAATTCTGAGTTCTGATTTTATTCTCACAATTCTGAGATTAATATAAGAACTCAAATACATTTTTCATGTGGCCCTAATCCTCTTCTGTATAAACCATCCCAGATTCATGAGTTGAGATGCGCAGACTAAAATGAGAGTAACTCAGACCGTCTGGTACCCACTCTGAGAAACCTTTCCACTTGAGCAGAAACTCCACTCTGCCCTTCACCACACGGCGCTCCAGAACCTTCTCCACCACATACTCCTCCTCTTCCTCCTCCTCCACCGCCGGCGCTCCTGTCGCCGCCGCCGCCGCCGGCACCGCCGCTACCGCCGTCGCCGCCGCCACCGGCTGCTCCTCCTCCTCGGCCTTCTTCCCCTTCTTACCCACCGCGGTCGCCAGCTTGACTCCTGGTGAGGGCGCCTCTAGTGGCCGAGGGGAGAGACGCAGAGCGAGAATATGATCAAAAGGTTACAATAACTAATATTAGACTGATAATTAATAATCAGGGTTCCGGCACTTATTTGGCAATTCAATTCCAAAATGTTTCCGTAACGTTTTCAACTTTCAAACATCGATCACGTTTTGCTTTACGGGAATATTTTCAACTTCTGTAACTCTTCCAGGATTGTCATGACCGTGGAACCTAGAGCTGAAACGATTGGTCAATTAATCGATTAGTCCATCGACAGAAAATTAATCAATTATAATTTTGATAATCGACTCTAATTTGTACATCTCAAAAATGTACCAATGTTTTAGTAAAAAACACCAAACATTTGCTGGTTCCAGCTTCACAATTGCTAAGATTCGCTGCTTTTCTGTTTCATATCGTTATAAAATGAATACTTTGGGTTTTTTGGTTGGTGAGAAATTTGAAGAATCACTTTGGGATCTGGGAACTTGTGATGGGAATTTGTCATTATTTTTGACATTTTATAGACTAAAAAATGATTAATCAAAAAAAGAATTGATAGATTAACCGATCATGGAAAATAATCATTAGTTGCGGCCCTACTGAGAATGCTGTAGATCTTTTAATAGTTATCTTTATAGTTATCGCGCTAGATGTTAGAACTGAACCATTAATCGAAGAAAAAAAACAAAGAAATCTAAATCGCAATGTGAACTTCTGTAATTTCCAAATCTCAGAAGCTGCAGTTAATTTCTTCAGAGAGAGTTCGGTCCAAACTGGATTTGCGAACAAGGAGCTTCAGAGCTGCAGGTCCATGAATCAAAACCTTTCATCAGACTCAAACTCAGTAAATCCTGCACACTGACGTACAGTATTTATTTATTTATTTTTTTAAAACAAAATCACTTTCACAGGATCCAGGATAAAGGATCAAGATGTAGAGGATGTCATGTTAAACGGGGGGGGGGGGGGCAGAGGAGGGGTCGGCAGATAACGGGCTCCTCCATTCACAGGACAATGTTATCAATCACTGTGGAGATTGACACCGGCCACACGCTGGGAAATCTCGGCCCAGTCAGGTAAATTGGTCAACCCCGGCAGCCATTTTGGCAGGTAACCAAAAACCATCCGGAGTCCGTTCTAGTCAGCTGATAAAACGGCGAGAGCGCCTGGGGAACGCTGGGATTTACCGGCTGCTACGGGCCGGGGAATCCCAGCAGCTCAAAGCACCGCAGGTTTATGAAGCCAACACATAAAAAGGCAGCGATTCCCCAAAATTCATTCACTATGCTGAGAATGGGCGGTGTTTTTTTTTCCCTCATTCACACATTTTCCAAATAAGAACAGAACCAAATGCCACTAGAACCAAAACAGGGACTGGCTCAGAACCAAAAGCCCAAATTCTCCTCCCAACTACCACTACTAGGAAAAAATACAGCATAAACACTAGGGCTGCAACTAATGATTACTTTCATTATCAATTAATCTACTGATTATTTTTCCAATTTCTTATTAATCGCCCATCACAGTTCCCAAAGCGATTCTTCACATCTTCCTCAGTCTGACCAGCAGCCAAAAAACAACAAAGTATTCATTTTATAATGATATTAAATGGAGAAAAGCAGCAACTCTCTGAAGCTGTAACCAGCAAATGTTTGATTTTTTTGACTGAATCGATTAATCGACTAATCATCTCAACACTAATCAACACCAGCATAACTTAACTCAGCAGAAAGGCCAGTGGCTCTTGGGGGTCTGAGAGAAGGCCAACAAGCGGTCTTAAAACTAAAGGGAATTAAAATATAAAAACATAATTCTAACCACCATTTCCTTGATTTAGAAAATCTAGCAACACTGGTTTGCATTCTCATTTTTAAAGCTGAGATATTTCAGTTCTAAAAATCCCAATAAAAGTAGAGCTGGGCGATATGTCCTGAGGTTCATATGACTATATACTGTCATTTTTAACTAAATCACTTTTCTTTAAACAATTTTAAAATTCGAAAAAATGTATGACAAGAAAAACTTGTGATGATATGAATCACAGTTTAAACCACAACTGCAATATTCTGTCAAATACTCGCAATTTGATTTTTTGTCAATATCGTTCAGCCCTAACCTGGAGGTTAGAGAGGTAGGTGACCAGAAGAGGATCTGGAGCCCTGCTGACAGAACCTGGGGGTTCTCCCAACAGGCTGGAGAACCTGGGGGTTCTCCGACAGGCTGGAGAACCTGGGGGTTCTCCGACAGGCTGGAGAACCTGGGGGTTCTCCAACAGGCTGAGAGAACCTGTTTGGGGAGCATGAATGAAAAAGTTTCCTCCATGACCCCGTTTCAAATTTACATTCCCTAATTATAGCGAGGCTGAAATAAAAACATGTAAGCATCAGTGTAAACGCTGTACTACAACAGTGACATTTATCAGTAGTGCGTAACTTAATCCATCTACAGACAAGAAGGCTTTACTCAGAACATTTCATAACTTCTCCCAAAATCTTTTCTGCCTTTTTTCATTTTCCTTAACTTCTCCGGAGGCCTGGAAAACTCTATTTTAAAATTCCATGACTTTTTTCAGGTTTTCCAGGAGCAAAACACCAAGGTGCCTCTGAACAAGGCAGCTCCGTGCGTGGATGTGAAACAGGGCTGAAAACTAGCATGTGTGCTCAGTCCAACGTCCTGCATAAATAAAAGGTTAAAAACTAGCGATGGGACGACCTGCTCATCTCACGATACGATTCGATACACGATCTGAGGATTCAACATAACCAGGATACGATGTGATCAATAAAAGTTCAGTGACAACAAAGTCTGACTGTGCAGATTCTGTTTATTTCTGAGACACAAATCTTTCTAGCGATGCCATTGGCTGCTAGAATGTAAACAACAATTTTAAAACGTCATTACAAAGTGACAATAATATAATTTGGATGGAGAGCTTGTGAAACTGTGATGGTCAAGAGTCTCATTAGTGATTACTACAGCAGAATAACATGGAGATAATATCGCGATTCATTTTTCTGCCCCACGATACATATTGTCACATTTTCGTATTGTGATATATTGAATTTCGATACATCGTCGTCCCATCCCCATTAAAAACAATAAATTGTGCGCTTGTATCAACATCCTTATCTCGCCTTACTGGACTACAACAACCAGCATGCTTACACAACAACACATTTCCTACAGTCCTAGTGGATGGTCATCTTCATGAATTCGAGTGATTATTAAAAAACAAACATAAAATGAAGTTGATGGTTAATTAATTAAGGATGCCGTTTCTCTGAATGGCAATCTACCTCCAAGAAAGTACACCAAGAAACCAAATGTCTTATTTGTATCCCTGAAACGTCCTTAATTTCTCCATTGCATAAACATTAATTACCCATTAAAAATAACATAGCTTTAAAAAGAAAACTACGGGTTACTATGGGTTTTTAATGGATCTATTCATGGGATTGTTTATGCCTTTTGTGCATGGTTTACAGGCTTATTAATGAGTTCCTGTCTCCCTGAATTTTTAATTATATTACAAAGTGAAAAATAAAGGGGGTGTTTATGGAGTCTCCTCCATAAATAACCCCCTTAACTATTTTTAAAGGGGATTTTGCATGAATTAAGGGGTGAATTAATGTAAAATAAAGTAAAATAGTGTTATTTGAAGGCTTTAGCAGTTCACAGTGGATCGCACAGGAGGCTACAGGCCACTGAATGAATCGAGGCGGCAAAACGCTGCTGGCTTCAACATTTCATCTGTTGAACCAACAACACCCGTTTAGTTTCCCCGCGTCCATTTCTCCATCAACACTAAACTGTAACGACCCCAGTCCGGTGGCTAACGTGGCCCCGGTTCATTCCTACGCTGAGTGCCCACTGTGTCTTTTTAACCAACGTTATATTTCACGGTTTTTTAGCAGAGAGGAAGAAAAACGCCCCCCCCCCTCCATGTTGCCCCGATCACAGCGGACAACAGGCGCTGCTGCAGCCGCTTAAAAACAGTCACTGCGGTACAAGCACACAGACATACAGACGGAATAAAAACACATGCAATGCTAAAATTACAACGGTTAGAAATGCATCTCCTCGTTGCAAACAACGCCGACTTGCTCGTTGCACTATTTTATAAGAAACTGAAGCGTCGAGGCTGGCAGTGGAGACAAGCCGTTTTCAAACCCATGCCTTCACACAACCAGCCTCCCCTGCTTGTCGGCTGCTAAAAAAACCCGAGTTGTGGGCACACAAAGGAAACCCGGACCGTTTCCTCTCGTTTAAATGAATCTCAAAGGAGTGCATTACTGTTGAAGCCGGGCTCAGAAAGTAGGCAGCTGCTGTGTTTCTGCTGGCCTGCCCCCCTGCAACCAGAGGGCAACATGGCTGGCTTGTTTTAGCCCCAGCAGCTAACACGAGCCTTACCTTTACAAAGAACGGGCTTCGGAGCGGGTGTTCGGGCTAACGTTAGGCCCGGTGGAAAACGCGGTGATTTGAGCGTGCGTTGTGGAGGAATACCGGGACGAAGGCGCACCAAACCGCGACAGAAACCCACTGCCGAGGCGGACTGGGCTGCTCGGACCGTGTTTGCCTCACTGTGCAAGCGGGATGAATCGCACAATAGCTTCGGCGTCGCTAACAACCCAACGCGAATAATGCCGCTGCTGCTCTGCCCGCCAACAACACCGCCGGACGTGACGTCAGAGTATAGCGTTGGGCGAGGCATTGTGGGAGATGAAGTCTTGGGCAGTTGCAGCGGCAAACTGTAAAAGGATACAGTAAAAAAAAAAAAAAAAATACAAAAATAATTATAAGAATAGAAAAAGTAGGGATTACACGATTAAGAGGGTGCGTAAAACAGTAGCAGTAGAATTTACTGGGACAAAAGAGAGCATGAAATATGTGCGGTATGAATTAAAGTTATAATATTTTGATATAACTAAATGCTCTCCATCACTGACTGATATAACATATATCCTGATATCCAGTTCATAAATCAGCCGGTGTCTGGTAGCTCTTTCCTCTGCCACACAGGAAGTGATGCGTTTTACATTTCCGGTTTGTTTGGACTCAACAGAAGAAGAAGAACTGGGTAGTTTACATGAGCAGCGATAGCCACCATGGCTGAACAGACAGAGAGAAGAGAAACTCAAACTGCATCAACCCAAGCATATCCAGCTGCAGCCTGCAGAACGGGGCGGGGCTACAGAGCGAACCTGTAATCCCGCCCATTGATGATTTCATTGGTTTAGCGAACCTGTAATCCCCCGCACTGATGATTTCATTGGTTTAGCCGTCGAAACAGCCAAGTATACCCAGCTGCAGCCTGCAGAACAGGGCGGGGCTACAGATCGACCCTGTAATCCCGTCCATTGATGATTTCATTGGTTCAGAGGTCGAAACAGGGCGGGACTACAGATTGCCTGTAATCTAAACTGAGAATCCACTCTGGTTGGAAACACTGAAGTAGTGGTTTGTTTACTTAGCGTTAGTTATTCAATTTAGTTTCCTACCGTACATATATTCACAAACACCCTGTTGCATGTAAGAAAAGTCAATAACACCAGCAATTAAAATAAAATGTTTTTATGGTGAAATATATTTATTACCTTTTCGATTTTTTTCAAATGACAAAGACAGTACAATTCACACTAAGTGTGTGTGTGTGTGTGTAGAGAGAGAGAGAGAACATTACTTTTCACTCACTACAGTACTCACTATTCAAATCATCACAATGCACAACCGACAAGCATATTTAACATCAATGCTATCATTACTGGCTCGCTAGATGCTAATGTTAGCTACAGATCGCTAGCTGCTAACAGGCGTGTTTGTAATTGTGTGATTGTGATCAAGTTGTATACACAACGTGTTGAGAACTTATTGATATTGTTGTTGTATGTATACTTGTTGTAATAAAATAGTAAATAATAAAAGTTAAAAAAAAATTAAAAACAAATGCCTTTAATTATGTAAGACTCGAGTGGTGGACTCGAGTCACATGACTTGGACTCGAGTCACAGTTTTAATTGCTTGAGACTTGACTTGATGCATGAAGAGAAGCATTGAAGTCGAAACTGATTATAGAAATCAAATTCATGATGCTCTTAAGTTTTTATCATATTAAAACTATATTGCATTAAAAAGTCCTAGATATTCTTTCTTTAAGATATTAAATTGATACTGGACTCTTGATTTGTTCTGACTTGACTTGCTGTTCTACATTTAGACTTGACATTAATGACATGGACTTGACTTTTTGAAAATAATTTTTTAAAATGTTGTAATGTTAAATTATGTAATAACTCTGTCATATGTGATTTCTACATTCTTTCACGAATTTTAAGAACAAAATGATTGGTAAACAAGGTCCAAAAATGGCATTCATTTTCACCATAAGAGAAAACATGTTTGTGTGTCCTGCAGGAACCTGGCGGGCGGGGTCGTCGTCACCTGGGCTCGGTGAACTCCTTGGGCGTAAAAAGCCGTCTGATCATCAGTTGCTCTCTCCCTCCTCACCTATGCACACCCTTTGTTCTGTTCTTTTGGTTTGATGTAGTTTGTTTATCCCTTAGTTTTCGTTAATAAATCATTGTTTTAACTTTTACTTTGGCGTGTGGCTCCCTCATTGTTACTTCCTTGAGCCGGGTTGTAACACACCAAAGATGGAGAGGAAATGAAAACAAAGCAACAACAAAACACAAAAAAAAAAACAAGGATCTCACAGATTACCACTTTAAATGAAAAATTCTACAAATATCTATATATGCAATATATTACAAATGAATATGCAAATATTAAGAAAAACAATACATTTTTACGGTTTGTTTCTAGGACCCAAATGCAGACACGGACAAAGGTGGATGGAGATGGAAAAAAGGGTTTATTAGAAGGCCGGTGGTTAGTTTGGGGAATGGGACGAAGAGATGGGTAAAGACTGGAGACAGCGAGGTGGAGTGGTGTGGGCGATCCGGGCCGAGCTGACTGGCAGGCAGGCAGACGAACAGATGAGCAGACAGGCTGGCTGGAAAGGCGTGGGCATGCGAGGTAACACACAGAGGAGAGGGCACGAGGAATCCTGGACACAGGGAAAACACTGTCAGGAAACAGGCACGAGGGAACACAGGATTAACCTCAGGTATACAAGATACTGAGGGGCCGAGAGAGTAGCTACCACGAACAAGGTGGAACAATCTGGCGGCGAGTGGATGGCAAGCCGGGGATGATATACTGTGGGCTGATGAGATGATGGGAAGCAGGTGAGCAGGCTGGATACGAGCTGATTGCAGGCAGGTGTGTAGGACGAGCTGAGCTGGGAGCCAGGAGAACGAGGGGAGACCACGCCAACACACGAACAAGACAGAGAGAGAGACAGACAGGGAACACAGGGAAAGGGAAACACAAGGAAAACACAAGGGCTAGGCTGGGACCATGACATACGTAAAAATTACAGCATGATATGCAAAAATGTACAGAAAATGTCTCGGCATGTATTGTGCTGTAAAAATCGACACACTTCCCAAATAAATATTCACTACACAGATAACAAGTACAGAATGTGCAGATTTGCGTTACTGGCTGTGTATCTTATTAAAAACTTAACATGGAGGAAACATATCACTGTTATCAAACCTGGTATCTCCAAAATATCAACTTTTCAGGAACACAAAACAACAACAGCCTTGTTTAGAGCTTGACAATAGAGCTGAACAACTAATTGAAAAACAATAATAATAATAACCATAATCGCAGTTAGATTTTTCATCAATATCTTTCAGCCCTACTTGACAACCATGATTTTTTTAATTTATCCAATGTGTTTGATTTGGTTTCATATTTCTAAGGGATGTAGAACTTTCTCAACCCATAAAAATCACCAAAAAAATCACCGAAATAAATAATAATAAATAAATAAATCACCAAAAGTTGAGTTACAAGGTTTTCACCCATCAACAACAATCTGTACAAAAGAGTGACCATGTGCATCAATGTCTTTTCATACACAACATATTGTGGATGGGAGTAGCACATACAGAAAGAGTGTCCAGTGATACAGTAAGTACCAGCTCATACACAGAGAACGTACTATAATATACAGTCATATTCATGCAAGCTAACACATATGATATGAACTGTGCCAGCTGATGTATAGATGAGTCTAGAGAGAGTCCAGGAAGCCACACAGTTCACCCAGGCAGTGTCGTAACCCTGCTCCAGCTCCCTCCTCATTGGCTGCTTGGACAGGAAGTGTTGCAGTCTGGTGGCTGTTGTCACATGAAAGCACCCAAAGCGCTCCGTGTTTCACCTTGTTGCATTTCCATCTCATAAATTTGAGATGTAGATGCTGCTTGAACACCATGGGAGATGCAGTCTGTCTGATTCTGATTAATCTGACCTCCTGTTTCATTTTGGTGGAAGAAGACGCAGGAATAACAACCAGAACAACAAGACTTTTTATTGTAGTAAGTGCTGTTTGATGGATTATACTACTAATACGTACTACTACAAATACTACTGCTAATACTACTACAACTGCTATACTACTACTACTACTGCTGCTGCTAGAGCTACTACTACTACTACTACTACTATTAGCTACTACTGCTGGTAGTACTACTACTACTACTGCTACTACTGCTACTACTACCTACTGTTACTACTACTACTACTACTACTGCTACTACTGCTACTACTACCTACTGTTACTACTACTTAATAATAACAATCTTCCTTTATGATTTGACTCATTTTGGTCAGCTTTGGGCTACAGCAGTTTTCAGTCTCGTGAAGGGTTAACAAGACAGATCATGAAATGGGAAGGAAGAGACACTATCATGGGGTATAGTTCCTCATATCTGGCTTCCACTGTTGCGAAATTAGTGGATCAGGATATATACCGTAATTCCTCTAACATTGGCCCGGGCCTTTATTTACCTCAACTGCAGAGGGTACCAGGCCTTTATTGGAAGCAGGCTTATATTAGAGACAGGCCTTTATTTCTAATTCCCTCTGTTTTGACCTAGTCTTGTTTCCTTTGTTTTTTTCTCCGGCCTGTATTTGAGGCCGGCCTTTATTTGTTCGTGTCGACCACGGCCCCGGCCATTATTGGAGACCCGGCTTTTAATTGACTACCGGCCACTATTAGAGGAATTACGGTATATGTTAATGTTGACAGGAGATCAACAGGTTAATGAAACACAATGCTGTAAAGCCTGTTTCTTTTTGCAGCCTGGTGCTGAAATAAGTTACAGCCGAAAGACGAGAAAAGTGTTGACAACAAACATTACTGTGTGGCTGTGTTCATTGACTTGGCAAAGGCTTCTGACTTGGTGGACCGGGGTCATTCCTATGTTCCCAGGGTCCTAGGCATGAAGTCCCTCTGGTTGAAATAAGGGCAGGTTTGCGGTTGAGTGCTTCCCAGGCAGAGGAGGTGGTTGGGTTGAGGCATGGGGTCACTGAGGTTAGGGTTAGAGCAAGCTTACGGAGCCAGGCATGGTTAGGGTTAGGGTTAGGGTTAGGGTTAGGGTTGTGATGGCTGGGTGGAACTTAGGAACCTGGGAACATAGGACCCTGGGAACATAGATACGCTCCCGGTGGACCACTGCATCCTGCTTGACAAAGACTCAAAGACCTTGGTTTCACAGAGGAATGGCTGGCAAGATGTACATAAATAATGTTGCTTATGCTGCTGGCAACTGTCATATCCATCTGTATGCTGACGACACCATTCTGTACATATCCGGCCCCTCGCTGAACACTGCTCTGACTTCCCTGCAGCACGGCTTCAACAGCATCCAATATGAATTTTTCAGCCTCCACCTTCTTCTACACACCAAAAAAACCAAAATGCATGGTCTTTAACCGGAAACTATCCCAAGATCATCACTTCACACCAGGCGACAAATCCGCTGGTATCAGTTCATTTATAAATCCATCATTGATGCAACGGAACTTTCTCAAACTCAACTGCAATAAATCCGAAATCCTCATCATCGGCCCAAACTCCCTCACCCGCTCCGCCTAGACCTTCTCACTCAACATCGATGGCTCCATCGTCACCCCCTCCACCCAGGTCCGCAACCTCGGAATCATCCTTGACCCCACCCTCTCATTTCTGCCTCACGTCAACCAGGTCACAAAAACTGCCTTCTTCCACCTCAGGAACATTGCCCGCCTCCGGCCCTCCCTGTCCTTTGCTGCTGCCGAAACACTCATCCATGCCCTCATAACTTCCAGACTCAATTACTGCAATAGCATCCTCTACGGCTTACCTAACAAAACCCTTAATAAACTCCAATACGTCCAGAACTCCGCTGCCCGCATGCTCACCTCCACCCGCTGCCGAGACCACATCACCCCTGTCCTTCACAACCTTCACTGGCTCCCGGTTAAGTATAGGATTGACTTTAAAATACTACTTACCACCTACAAAGCCATACACAACCTGGCCCCTCCATACCTCTCTGACCTCATCCCCCGCCACACCCCTACCCGATGCCTCAGGTCTGCGGACGCAACCACTCTAAAGACCACCAGGACCAAGCTCTGGACCTGGGGCGACAGGACCTTTTCAGTTGCTGCACCCTCCCTCTGGAACGCCCTCCCCATCCACATCCGACAGGCTAAGACCCTACCATCTTTCAAACAGGCCCTCAAAACCCACCTCTTCAAGCTTGCTTTCACCTGTTAACCTCCTCTCCCTTCCCTCCATCTCATGATTCCTCTAGTTTTTAACTACCTACTTTTATTCTTGTCTTTATTTTTTATTTGTATTATTATAAATGTACCTATTAAATGATTTTACCCTGTATGTGAAGCGTCTTTGAGTACCTAGAAAAGCGCTATACAAGTCCCTTTGTATTATTATTATTATTATCGGTAAAAATCTCACACACCTCTGTTCATTCCTCAACATCTCCACCGGCAACTGTAATCGTAATTGTAATTGTGACCACCTGTGTTTGACTTGTGCCTGTCTATGACCCTGTACCTGCCTAACTACTTCAGTAAAGACGTATTTTTGAACAGTACTCTCAGCTTCAGTCTGCGTGTCTGTGTTTGAGTCCTTGTTCTGATCCTGATAATTAGAAGACATAGTTTCTGATTACTGCACCCGCTTTTGAATTTTGCTTCTTCTGGCCTTGCTAACTATACATAGATTTCTGTTGTTGTATATATTGTGTATATCGTGATGTTTTAAACTGACTCGTGTTGTTTGTTTATTGTGGTTATGTTTTTACTATTTGTATAGACTTAGGTATACTGTTATTGCCTCTTAGATCTCAATTGACTTGAGTTTTGAAAAGGATGGATTTGTTCATTGATCTATTCAGTCTTAAGAAAACATCTGAGGGGTAAGAGTGTTTTTTTTACAAAAGCAGTTTCACATGTTTGTAGTTTCACTTGGGGACAAAATATGAAACAAGTTGAATTGCATTAGAAGAAAGCGATTGTTTTTTTTCCTTCCACTTATATTAACATAACATTTTAAGACTTACTACAATATGAAATTACAGATTAGGATGACTATCTTTGTAGTGCAACAATATTAATAATGCTAATACATTTTCTCAAAATCTGAATGGGCTACAAGGACAAAAACAACTGAAATTGCTTGATTTGCACATGAAATGATGCAGCATCTTGTGCTTGTGTAAGAACTTTTTATTTTGCTCTGAACGACTTTTTATTGCTACTACTTCAAGCTATGAAGTCCATGTCTGGTTTTACCAACTGATGTTTGTCTGTACGCTATACTGTATATTGTGTGTATTAGGTTATGTTTTTACCCTTGTATGGTTGTCTGTTTGTTAGCCAGATATCTCAAGAGGTAACAAATGGATTAAAAAAATAATTAAATGGATATGGATGAAACTTGGTGGACAGATCGCTTTTGATCAGTTGATTCGATTTTGGTGGTGACGCAGATTTAAAATTTTCAGATCTGTGTCACCAGATTTCAGAGATTGTTTTTTTTATTTTGTGAGAAAATCAAACATGGAAGACAAACGATAAACAAACATAAACCTTTGCAGAGGCTGCAGCTTTGACGTTGGAGAATTGTTCAGCGTTGGTGAAGGTTTGAGCTCTACTGAATGCCTTCTAGTCTGTCATGTGCTTTTACTTCAAACACTATCTGCCAAGCAAATTCAGACTTACGGGTCAATAACGTTTGAGTTGAACTGAATTTAACTGAATTGAACTCAAAATGTTCTTTCATTTCACCAGGGAGCAACGATGGCGACGCATACAGAGCTCCTTCTGGGAACTCTGGAGGATTTGGGAGATGAGGAGCTCAAGAGCTTCAAGTGGTTCCTGCAGCAGGCTGACATCCTGGACGGCTTCCCAGCCATCCCAAAGAGCCGACTGGAGAAGGCAGACAGGCAGGACACAGTAGATCAGATGGTGCAGACCTACAGCCCTCCTGGAGCTCTGGAGATCACAGTGGAGGTTCTGAAGAAGATCAACAGGAACGATCTTCTGCAGTGTTTTTCAAAAACGAGCTCAGGAACCAACAGTAAGTTGTGGGAAGATGAAAATACGCACACGAAAAAGACAGAACTAACACTCATTCTAACAGTACATGTACAGTTAGAATGAGAATTGTCTCTTTTACACTTTACATTTAGATTTCAGGCATTTAGCTGACACTCATATCCAAAGCAACTTATAATGAGGGCAACAGTAGAATAAGTTTAAATTCGTGGATCTCCATATTTATGAGCAACCACTAGTAAGGCCTCTCTCTCTCTCTCGCTCTCTCTCTCTCTCTCTCTCTCTCTCTCTCTCTCTCTCTCTCTCTCTCTCAGGAGATGCCAGTGGTTTTGGGGAGACTTCAGAGAACAGAGGGGCTTCCTCCCTTCAACCACAGTCTGCTCCTCTTCCTCACCTTCCCACCAACAGCAGTCAGACTAAAGGTAAAGCTATTCCAACTCGTTCTCATTCCCAACTCGTCCTATGTTGATTCTTTTTCAAATCCCTTGGCATCAATATAACAATGCTAAAAGGTACCCTTTCACGCCTGAATAGAACGCACCGGGTTCTCAACTGACTCCATGGTAAAAGCTCTTGCGGCAGTATTGGACGCCTACAACTTTCTCTCCTAGACCACGGAACACATAGTCTAGCCTATTTCTGCCCAAATAAAGGATTCCGGTTTGCTGCATTTCTTTGCTTGAGCTCTTTGGTGCTAATATTGATTTTTTTTAAAACGGACTTGTGACCAGAGAGTCATTAGCTCAAATCCCTGGTATGGCTATCTGAAGCCCCTTTCCTTCACACTATCAACTTCTATCTGTAAAACATCTGTGTAGATGTGGTGAGGATGTGGTTTTGTTTCATACAGATTTGCTGGTGCGAACACCAAAGCCTCCACGACTCATCACATGGTACCAACGCACGCTCCAATCTAACCTCCAGGACAGATTCATGTGTGCACAAGAAGGACTGTCAGAGAGGAAGGATAAGAAACATCTGGATGATATCTACACAGGGCTCTACATCACAGACGGGGGTGATGTACATATCAACAGCCAGCATGAGGTCAGGCAGATTGAGATGCCATCAAGAAAGCCAGCAGGAACAGAGAAACCAATCAAACCCAGCGACATCTTCAAACACCCTTCTGGAAAATACACACCCATAAGAACAGTGTTGACCAATGGGATTGCAGGAATTGGCAAAACGTTCCTTGTGTACAAGTTCATCCTGGACTGGGCTGAAGAGAGAGCCAATCAAGATGTGCATCTCACATTCCCCTTCACCTTCCGCCAGCTGAATTTACTGAAGGGAGAAAGGTTTTCTTTTGCGGAGCTAATTCACAGATGTATCAGAGAAACCATAGACATCAAGGAGGAGGCTCTTAATTGCATCTTCACAACATTACAGAAGTCAGGAAACACCAACTTTGACAAGAGTAACTTCAAACTTCTGTTTGTGCTGGACGGTCTGGACGAAAGCCGCCTTCAACTAGACTTCACTGCCAATGAAGAATGTTCTATTGATGTGACAGAGTCAACCTCAGTGGACGTGCTGCTGACAAACCTCATCAAGGGGAAACTGCTTCCCTCTGCTCGCCTCTGGATAACCACACGACCTGCAGCAGCCAATCAGATCCTTCAAGACTTTGTTGACATAGTGACAGAGGTGAGAGGCTTCACTGACCCGCAGAAGGAGGAGTACTTCAGGAAGAGATTCAGAGATGAGGAGCAGGCCAGCAGAATCATCTCCCACATCAAGACTTCACGAAGCCTCCACATCATGTGCCACATCCCAGTCTTCTGTTGGATCACTGCTACACTTTTGAAGCAAATGTTAAGAGAAGATGAGAGAGTAGAAATTCCCCGAACCTTGACTGAGATGTACACAAAGTTCCTGGTGTTTCAGATCAAACAGACGACACTGAAGTATGGCACAGAAAAGAGCATTCAGAGCATCAAGTCGCTTGCAAAACTGGCTTTTCACCAGCTGGAGAAAGGCAACCTGATCTTCTATAAGGAGGACCTAAAAAAGAGTGGCATTAATTTCAATGAAGCCTCAGTGTACTCAGGAGTGTTCACAGAGATCTTTAAAGAGCAGTGTGAGCTGAACGAGGACAAGGACAAAGATAAGGACAAGATGTTCAGCTTTGTCCATCTGAGCGTTCAGGAGTTTCTGGCTGCTGCTTATGTGGTAATGTCACTCATTAACAGGAACAAGAACATGATGGCTGAACCACAACTGAGTCTTCAAAGTCTACAAATGTCTTTCAGAAAAACATCTGCAAGGTCATCTGCAGAGGTCCACATGAATGCTGTGGACAAGGCCTTACAGAGTCCAAATGGACACCTGGACTTGTTCCTCCGCTTCCTCCTGGGCCTTTCAATGGAGACCAATCAGACTCTCCTAGGAAGCCTGCTGAAACGGACAGGAAATAGCTCACAGACCAACCAGGAAACAGTCCAGTACATCAAGGACAAGATCAGGGAGAATTCCTCTCCAGAAAGAAGCATCAATCTGTTCCACTGTCTGAATGAGCTGAATGACCGTTCTCTAGTGGAGGAGATCCAACAGTACCTGAGATCAGGAAGTCTCTCCACAGTCAAACTCTCCCCTGCTCAGTGGTCGGCTCTGGTCTTTGTGTTGCTGTCATCAGAAAAAGAGCTGGATGTGTTTGACCTGAAGAAATACTCTGCTTCAGAGGAGGGTCTTCTGAGGCTGCTGCCAGTGGTCCAAGCCTCAACAACTGCACTGTAAGAACACATTTGATGTAATTTCAACATATACATATATCACAAAACACATACATATATAACATATCTTAATATAACCAGAATCATTTTACTCTCCAAGTACAATAAATGCACAAGAATTTGTTTTGGTGACATTGGTGGAGGAATAGCATTTATCACCGAATATAATTTACAACTATATCAACTAACATAGTGGCTTGAGTACATACGGAGACACATGGCACAGGGACCACAGGACCTCACATACAGTGCAAGGGCATCAAGGGAGGGAGACAGCAAACAATAATTGTTTACTGTAAATTAGTAAACTACTACTAGTAGTAATAATAATAGTCACATTATTACTCCCATTTTGGAACCCTGTTCCAACACAGTGCGGGTTGGAAAGTGAGTCTTGAAAGCCAGGAATCTCAGCAGCTTGCCAAGTAATCACTGAGTCATTGGTATTGATCAACAACCCTATCAACCCCAAAGACATATTATGGTCATTTTATGTTATGAGGCAGTAAAAATGTTACTTGTTCAACCTTTAAAAGTGATCAGCAAAATATTTAAATCAATTGTAAAACCAAGAGGTACCCAATGTTAAGATACCAATCTTTTTGCTCCAGTAAGTCTCCAAATGTCTGTATTTTGTACAAGCTGGAGATGAAAGAGGGACTTTTGACTGAGGCAGGAATCGAGAGTTGCAGTTGTCTAAATAAGAAGCAATAAAAGGATGACTTTCCAGATTACTTATTTTGAAAATATTAGTCAATTGAAAGAAACAAGATTGCACAACTCTTTAACTTGTCAAAGTTCAAATTTTCATCAAAAATTACTCCTACGCTTGCTACTGACAGAATGAGTACTTAATTCATGGTGAATCAATTCAATTATATTGGATGGGTCAAAAAGGGCAATTTCTGATTTGGTCTCATTTGGTTGTAAATAATTCTACAACATCCAGCACTTTATATCCACAAGGCAATTTATGAGTGTGGCTAGATTGTTAGTATCACTATATTTTATTGGCAGATATAAGTGTGTGTCATCGGCAAAACAGTGAACCTGTATGTTACAAAGATAATGTCCAAGTGGAAGCATGTAAATGGAGAATAAGATGGGGCCCAAAATTGATCCCTGGGGGACTCCACATGTAATGTCTGCTGAGGATAGGCCAATTTGCTCCATGAAGAGACATTACATGTTATTATCCTGTTATTAAATGTTCTAAAAGTTGCAACAATATTATATTATGGCTGTATATCTGAATTAATCTATCCTTTAAGATGAAAATAACATTCAGTAATTCATATTAAATTATGTAATGTTATTTTCATTTTAAACAATTCTTTTTTATTTATTAATTATTATTTTTAAAAAATGGATGACTTTCTTATTCCATTCTATCTATTCTAATGGTAATTCAGACTGAATCAGTGTGAGCTCTCAAACCAATGCTGTGAAGTTCTGGCCTCAGTTCTCAGCTCCCAGTCCTCTGGTCTGAGAGAGCTGGACCTGAGTCACAACGACCTGCAGGATTCAGGAGTGAAGCTGCTCTCTGCTGGACTGGAGAGTCCACACTGTAGACTGGAAACTCTCAGGTTGGTATTCTTCAATTCATTCATTCACACCTGAATGCCTCACTCAAGGGCAGGGGAGGGGAGAGTATTTCTCATTCACTTTCCTCACCCAGATTTTCCAGGGATTTTAACCTGCAACCTTCTGGTTACACGCCCCATAACCTCGTAAAACATTGATGTAACACAATGACCAGGGCTGAAGCATTTCCCCCATCATTTTAAAATCATCATAATTAAAATTAATTTTAATTAAGAAATTACACAGTCCATCAGGTGAGAAGGTGTTCGCTAAAGAGCTGGGTCTTTAGCCTTTTCTTAAAGATTAAGAGGGACTCTGCAGATCGAATGGAGTTTGGTAACTCGTTCCACCACCGAGGAACCACAGAAGAAAAGAGTCTGGCTAGAAACTTAGGCCCTTGTTGTGGTGGCAACACCAGGCGCCGTTCCTTGGCAGAGTGTAGTGGGCGGGAGGGAGCGTAGACATGAATGAGGGAGTTCTGCTGCTTTGTAGGCGAGCATCAAGGACTTGAACTTGATGCGGGCAGCAACTGGGAGCCAGTGGAGGGATATGAACAGCGGAGTGACATGTGCTGTTTTGGGCTGGTTGAAGACCAGACGTGCCGCCGCATTCTGGATCATCTGCAGAGGTTTGAGCGTACATGCCGGGAGCCCTGCCAGTAAGGAGTTGCAGTAGTCAAGGTGTGATATTACAAGCGCCTGTACTAGGAGTTGTGCTGCATGTTCAGACAGGCTGGGTCTGATCTTCCTGATGTTGTACAGGGCAAATCGGCATGACCGAGCAACAGAAGCCACATGCTCCTTAAAGGTTAGTTGGTCATCAATCATGACACCCAAGTTTCTGGCAGACTTTGTGGGAATGAGCTGAGCTGATTCGAGCTGGATACTGATCTGTTGCTGTACAGAGGGACTGGCTGGGATGACAAGGAGCTCAGTCTTTGACAGGTTAAGCTGAAGGTGGTGTTCCTTCATCCATGCCGAGGTATCGGCGAGGCATGCCGCTATCCGTGCCGAGACCGTGGGGTCGTCTGGCGGGAACGATAGGAGGAGCTGGGTATTGTCAGCATATGAATGATATGAGAAGCCATGTGAGTGGATGACTGCACCAAGTGAGGTGGTGTATATTGAAAAGAGAAGGGGTCCAAGCACTGACCCTTGAGGTACCCCTGTGGACAAGCAGTGGGATTTAGACACTTCCCCTCTCCAAGACACTCTAAAGGATCTCCCTGAGAGGTGGGACTCAAACCAGCGGAGAGCAGATCCTGAGAAGCCGAGCTCAGCGAGTGTGGAGAGGAAGATTTGGTGGTTCACCGTGTCAAAGGCAGCCGATAGGTCGAGCAACATTAGAACAAAGGACTGACCGGCAGCTCCAGCTGATCAGAGTTTCCACAGACTACAGACAAGAGCGCAGTCTCGGTAGAGTGTCCGCGTTTGAAGCCAGACTGGTTAGGATCATACAGGTTGTTCTCAGAAAGGAATTCAAAGACTTCATTAAAGACTGTACGCTCAAGTATCTTGGAAAGGAAGGTGAGGAGTGAATGTTGAAGTTTGAAGTGTAGGATGCCGACATCTACTGGTTAAAAGCATGCCATTGCAGTTGCAATTTGCAATTGGCTGATCTTAGTTACCTGTGATGTAGGTTACCTGTTTTGTTGGTTTGTCATGGATCAGCCAATAGCAGACTGCAATTGCAATAGCAAGCTTTTAACCAGTAAATGTCAGTCCAACCTGAAAAGTAGTCTGCCTGTTTGATTTCCCTTTAAAGTTATCTATCTATAACTGTAGATAGAAAGCAAAGATGAAGAAAAATAATCTAAGGTATTAACTTGTATTACACAAGATTGACCCACATGTCTTAAACATTTCCCATTAGTATATATATACATATATATATATATATATATATATATATATATATATATATATATATGTATATATTATACCGTATGTATGAAATACAACATATACTGTATGTTGTATTTCTTAACTAACTACTTACAGTATTTATTTATTTTTTTGTAATTGTTTTTTCCCCTTAGACTGAGGCAGGGTGAGCAGGCATGATGTCACAACCTGGCCTCAGCTCTCAGTATTTTGTTTGTCTCACTAATTCTTCTTCAGGTTGAGTGTCTGTCAGCTGTCAGAGGGAAGCTGTGAAGTTCTGGTCTCAGTTCTCAGCTCCCAGTCCTCTAGTCTGAGAGAGCTGGACCTGAGTAACAACGACCTGCAGGATTCAGGAGTGAAGCTGCTCTCTGCTGGACTGGAGAGTCCACACTGTAGACTGGAAACTCTCAGGTCAGTATTCCTCAACCTCTTCAACACATGACCATGTAAACCCTGGTTTACATAAAGGTTAACATCAGTGAATAGATTCCTCACCTGTGTAGGATTTTCTCTGCTCATATGATTTTCAAACCAGTTGTGGTAACAACCTTTCACACTACTTTCTATTCCCTATGAACTATTTTCTGCTTTCTATCAGTATATTTCATTATTTCCCCTCCTTGCTGTCTCTGTTGTTGAGAGCTAAAATACCAAAAACGACCAAATGAAAGCACAAAGCAGATAATTGGAGTAACTGTTTGGAATGGTGTGCAGGCTGTCAGGCTGTCTGCTCACAGAGGAAGGCTGTGCTTCTCTGGCCTCAGCTCTGAGCTCCAACCCCTCCCATCTGAGAGAGCTGGACCTGAGCTACAATCATCCAGGAGCCTCAGGAGTGAAGCTGCTCTCTGCTGGACTGGAACATCTGAAGACACTGAGGTCTCTCTAACAAATTATTCCAAATGCATGATGTTGAAGTGTGAAGTGTAGGATGCTGATGTAACCCCTTCTATTTTGGCTTGACCACAGCAGATTGAAGATACCACGCTACAACTTCTCTCAGGTTCATGGTGTTTATTTCTGTCAAATAACACAGAAATCAAAGGGTTGAGTGGTGGTGAGGACACATTCTCTGGGGCTCCTGCCCCAGTCTGGAATAGTCAGCAGGCAAAGGGGGCATTTACAGTCTTTACACAATGTGATCGTATAGTTTTGTTATATAAAAAATAATTAAAAAAAAAAACTCCTGCTACAAACAAAAGCTTATTCATAAATGTACATTGTCTATGTAACATCTGAGTTTACTACATAAACAACCATGAACCCATTTTTATATATTGATATAGCAGATAACTTTCTATGCAAAGGTTTAAACAGTGCTTATGAAAGCAGAAACGCTACTCCTCATATAAGTTATAAACATACCTGTCATACCTGTCATAATAGATGATATGAAAACACTTCCCTAAAAAAATAAAAGTAGCAAAAATAAATTAATGGATACTAGAATGAATTTTGACATGCATTTCCTACCAATATGGCACTTTACAATACACACAGCTCATTGGCTGTTTGTCATTTGATTGTAATCAGCTGTTCATTTATTACAATCACCTATTATTTTCCTACCAAGATGGCCGTGTGGTGATGGAACAGAATACTATGAATAGCAGACTGCAATTGCAATAGCAAAGCTTTTACCCAGTAGATGTCAGTCCAACCTGAAAAGTAGTCTGTGTGTTTGGTTTCCCTTAAAATTATCTATCTATAGAAAAGAAGACATGAAGGTAGATATATTTCCTAAAAAAGTAAAAGATGAAAAAAAAAAATCTGAGGTATTAACTTGTATTACGCAAGATTAATAGAGGACCCACATGCCTTAAACATTTCCCATTATTATAGTTACATATACAGTATGTTGTATTTCTTAATACTACTTTTTTTTTTGGTTTGTTTTTTCCCCTTAGACTGAGGCAGGGTGAGCTAACAGAGGCATGATGTCACAACCTGGCCTGGTTTTTTGTTTGTCTCACTAATTCTTCTTCAGGTTGAGTGGCTGTAACCTGTCAGAAAGAAGCTGTGAAGCTCTGGCCTCAGGTCTCAGCTCCCAGTCCTCTAGTCTGAGAGAGCTGGACCTGAGTAACAACGACCTGCAGGATTCAGGAGTGAAGCTGCTCTCTGCTGGACTGGAACATCTGAAGACACTGAGGTCTCTCCGACAAATTCCTCCAAATGCATGATGTTGAAGTGTGAAGTGTAGGATGCTGACATCTACTGGTTAAAAACATGCTATTGTAGTTGCAATCTGCTATTGGCTGATCTTAGTTACCTATGACGTAAGTTACCTGTTTTGACATAGCTTGTCATGGATCAGCCAGTAGCAACCAAGATCAGCCAATAGCAGACTGCAATTGCAAGCTTTTAACCAGTAGATGTCAGTCCAACCTGAAAAGTAGTCTTTGTGTTTCCCTTTAAAGTTATCTATCCATAACTATTGATAGAAAGGTAGACATGAAGGTAGATATATTTCCCAAAAAAGTAAAAGATGAAGAAAAATAATCTGAGGTATTAACTTGTATTACATCTATTATTTTCCTACCAAGATGGCCGTGTGGTGATGGAACAGAATACTGTGAATAGCAGACTGCAATTGCAATAGCAAAGCTTTTACCCAGTAGATGTCAGTCCAACCTGAAAAGTAGTCTGTGTGTTTGGTTTCCCTTAAAATTATCTATCTATAGAAAAGAAGACATGAAGGTAGATATATTTCCCAAAAAAGTAAAAGATGAAGAAAAATAATCTGAGGTATTAACTTGTATTACACAAGATTAATAGAGGACCCACATGCCTTAAACATTTCCCATTATTATGTTACATATATGTTGTATTTCTTTATACTACTTAATTATTATTTTTATTTATTGTCTTTTCCCCTTAGACTGAGGCAGGGTGAGCTAACAGAGGCATGATGTCACAACCTGGCCTCAGCTCTCAGTATTTTGTTTGTCTCACTAATTCTTCTTCAGGCTGAGTGTCTGTCAGCTGTCAGAGGGAAGCTGTGAAGTTCTGGCCTCAGTTCTCAGCTCCCAGTCCTCTAGTCTGAGAGAGCTGGACCTGAGTAACAACGACCTGCAGGATTCAGGAGTGAAGCTGCTCTCTGCTGGACTGGAGAGTCCACATTGTAGACTGGAAACTCTCAGGTCAGTATTCCTCAACCTCTTCAACACATGACCATGTAAACCCTGGTTTACATAAAGGTTAACATCAGTGAATAGATTCCTCACCTGTGTAGGATTTTCTCTGCTCATATGATTTTCAAACCAGTTGTGGTAACAACCTTTCACACTATTTTCTATTCCCTGTGAACTTTTTTCTGCTTTCTATCAGTATATTTCATTATTTCCTCCTTGCTGTGTGTTGTTGAGAGCTAAAATACCAAAAACTGATTTCTGAGAGTATGCGGCAAAAAGATACAAGAACTGCTAAACAGACCAAATGAAAGTGTGTGTGTGTGTGTGTGTGTGTGTGTGTAGGTTGTCAGGCTGTCTGCTCACAGAGGAAGGCTGTGCTTCTCTGGCCTCAGCTCTGAGCTCCAACCCCTCCCATCTGAGAGAGCTGGACCTGAGCTACAATCATCCAGGAGACTCAGGAGGGAAGCTGCTCTCTGCTGGACTGGAACATCTGAAGACACTGAGGTCTCTCCGACAAATTCCTCCAAAACAAGATATTTGCCGCCATTTACCTTTCCTTTCAGGGCTCAGTTATGACTCATATTGAATGGAAAATCCTTCATAGGGAAGGTTACTAAATGTCCATGTTTCCATCATCAAAGAGAATCTGCTGATCTGACTTGTTTATTGTTTATTCCCCCAGTGTGGACCATGATGGAGTGCAGATGTTGAAACCTGGTCTGAGGAAGTGTAAGTGTGTATTTAGTTTGATTCATGAAAAGAAAGCAACACGCATTCAACTAGATAGAAAGACCATTTACATAGCATGTGACATCCATTCATTCAAATCCTACTGTAAATGTTACCGGCACAGAATGAATCACAAGGTTTGATCCGGGGTAAGGATGTCACGATACCAGAAATTTGGTAGTCAATACCAATACCATTGAAATTCCACGATTCTCAATACCCAATTCGATACCACGGTAAAAAATAAATAAATAAATCCCATGTACTTCAACATACACTCCTTTATTTAAGAAAACGTTGAACATTACAAAAAGCAACAACAGTGACATGTAGCCTTCAAGTAATAAATAACAACAAACAACTATTAACATTACAAAAAAATGAATGGAAAAATGGCTGACTTCCTCCTCTGGCTGATACTGTGAAAAGAAAATTAGGAGATTTCAGTTATCAAGTATAGCTCAAAGAAAACAGTACTAACACACTCACACACACACACACACACACACACACACACACACACAGTGTGCAAGCAGTATTTTATATTGACTAACATGGTGACAGACCATTAGTGTGGAAATATTTATTTAAAAAGTTAACGTTATATTTTGATGACAGACTGAATGGTAATGACTGTAGCCTACTATGAGCTATCGTTACGTTAGCCTAAACAAGATAACGTTAGCCTTAGTGTTTAGACGTCGTGTGTGGAACATTGCTACAACAGATGCCAGCTGTCGCAAACACAATTAACGGTAACATTTCATATAAGAACATTTTGACGATATGTTGAAACTCGCACCTTGAATTCTTTGTATAAATCTGGATGTCGGTCTTTGAGGTGCTTTCGACAAGTTGCGGCGGACCTGCTGTCACTGCAGCCGCGCCTGCCGCGATTGCACGTTGTTGTTATTCTCCCGTGTCAGTAGGCATTCCTTCTTCTTCTTCTCCCTTTTGTGGTTAACGTCAGACTAGAACACTTGTAGGCATATATGCTGCCCCCCTCAGTTCTGGAAGAATCACATCTTCAGTACCTACATCTACGGTACTGTAGAAAAACAAAGTACCGTCACGTTTTCAGAAATTAAATGTCACCTGACATTTCAGTGCATTTAAGTCATAGTTTTCAACACTCACTTTTAACATTCCAAGGCCTCCAGAAGGTTTTAGGCTCACTAACCTGAGTCTCTATTACCTTGCAGTGTCTGGTGACTAAGGAAGGCTGACCTAAGGTCTCGTAAACTCAGCACAACTGGTTTCTGTGTCTGTCTCTGTGGGTACTGTCTTACCAGCTGTGGCACGTCTGTGTCGGATTCAGAAGTGTGTGCCTCATCAGTGTCAGAGCTCAGTTCAGGTCTCTGAGACTGTAGTGGCACATCTTCTTCGCTTTGTAGTGGCACATCTTCTTCGCTTTGTAGTGGCACATCCTCTTCGCTCTGTAGTGGCACATCCTCTTCGCTCTGTAGTGGCACATCCTCTTCGCTCTGTAGTGGCACATCCTCTTCGCTCTGTAGTGGCACATCCTCTTGTATTTGAAGATGTTGCTGTGCATCCTCTGACACGCTGACATTGAGGACTTTGACAGGGCTAGAAGGACTTTGCATGTGGGTTCAGTGTTAATTGTCTCAGCTGGTTTCCGTTGTCAGCACTCTGATGCCACTAGTAGGTGTCCTCATACCCCTCATCCGAGTCTTTGTCCGGATCATGTTGTTTTGACTGTTTGCTCTTTGAGGAGCCCCTGATGTCTTTGTTTGTCGGAGGAGTCAGGTCAACAGGTCTGGCTTTTGGCTTAGGGGTCATGTCTGCAGGCTGCTTGAGAGGTAAGTGATCACATGGCAGCAAGAGGTTTCTTTGGACCACTCTGTCCCTCCCTCTGTCATTGTCCGGACTAACTGGGCTGTTGTCACCTTTCCTCTCCTTCACTCTGTAAACCTGGTCCTCCCAGTATGACTGGATCTTTCCAGATCCTCCTCTTGGAGTGAGATTGCAGATGAGGACCCGGTCGCCTGGTTGTTTCTTGTGGTGTACGCCTGCGCAAATCGAGTAAAATGGACCATAACCACTAATATGTACTTGTATCCCTGCTTGCACTTCTCCAAATTAAGAAAGTCTATAGAGACTGTTTCAAATGGATAGGTGGTGTGGATTGGTGTCAAAGGTGCTCCAGTTTGTTTGCTGGGTTTTCTTCAGGCTTTCACACATAGTAGTGACAAAGTGCTGTACATGCTTATGCATTTGTGGCCAGTAGAACCTGTCCCGTATGAGACTGAGTGTTCTTTCCACCCCAACGTCTTGATGCAGTTCTTTGAAAAGGTTCTGCAATGCAGAATTCCGTCTTCGTCCATGTGGATTTTCAACCACTGTTTCAACAGCATGGTCACAAGAGGGTGCTCTGCTTTCAGCTTTGTTCTGCTTGGTCGCATGTCCCGTTTCTTGTACCACAGGACCCTTGCAAGTACATTATCTTCTTCCTGGGCTTTGTGGATTTGTGCCGGAGTGAAGGGCTGGCTGAGGTTATGACTGACATGGTCTTTCACCAGGTCCAAAGCGTTGATGTGGACCACTCCAGTTCCTTGACATGGGCTTCTTCTTTCCACAGTCACACCTTCCATGGATGCGCTTATGACCTCCTGACACACCTCCTCAGTACAGTTCTGCATGTAGCTCTCTGTAGCTAATATCCATGGGCATCCGAGAAAGCCCATCTGCATCCGAGTTGTTTCTCCCAGGCTGATAGCGGATGGTAAAGGTGTAGTCAGCCAACTCTGCTACCCATCTGTGTCCCATGGCGTTGAGTTTAATGGTGGTGAGCACGTACATCAATGGGTTGTTATCTGTGTACACCGTGAATGATAGAACATGGTACAAGTAGTCACGGAAGGGTTCGCAGATAGCCCACTTTAATGCAAAAAACTCCAACGGCCAGAATTAAGGATGTAGTTCTTCTCTGATTGACTCCCCCTTGCATCTTCCTGTCATCATGAGCTTTCCCCAGAGCTGCCCCCTTGCCAGCTGCCCTGGCCACAATCTTGTATGCATCCTCCATCCTATTTTTCCAGTGAGCCACATAGTCCTGGTAGCTTTCATGGGGCTTGTCTGTCTTCAGGGTGAACAGCAGATCAATTGACAGACAAGGCGATCACCCAAAGAGAAGATAATAAGGCGAGAACCCAGTTGACTCAGAGTGTGGGAGCCATAAGCTATCACCTTGTTGATGCTGATACAGCACAGCGCCCAATCCCTCTTGAGAGAGCGTCGCTGTGTAACACAAGTGGCTAGGCGAAATCAGGTAACCCAGAACCGGAGGCTTTGTGAGTGTGTCGATCAGCTGGTTCAGCACCTTTTGGTGAGAGCTAGTCCACTGTATGGGACTGTGTGATGGTAGGTGCCCCTTCTTTGTCTTTGTCTTTTGTGTTTTCTTGCATCTTTCAGTGTATGTTTTTGGTGTGAAGGCATCTCTATTTGGGATGGCCAGTGGTGGTCTAAACTCACAGGAGGGTCCCATGCTTGCGGCCTTCTGTCATCTTTATGACAGGGTGGTGTACCAGTAGGCTTTGGCTAACTACTTAGTGGCATGACAGGTGTCGGCTCATTTGCTTCGGATTGGACAGCTGCTGAGTACACAGTCTTCACCAACTCAAGGTGGCCCACGATTCTGTGCTGATCAAGGTAGATGTTATGGTCTGTGGTGTTCGCTATAGGGGGGCACATACATCTCCTTCCTTTCAGGGATACACACCAGCACTTCATTGAGGACAAGACCTTCTGGTAGGGGGTTGAGCATGTCTTGGCCTCTGAAGTGTGAGCCCACGTGTGCCTGGATATGTAAATATATTGACTTACTTGACTGGTAAGAGCACAGTTTTCCACCCTGTACGGACAACACGGGTCTCCTGGTCAGAGTCCATGTTTTGCATCAGTCTGCGCTGTTCTGTTATGACAAAGACTTTGCTCATTTTATATGTCAGTTGCTTTCTCCATCCTTTGTTTTTACCCTCAGGACTGTTTATGACCGCCTCATTGACGTTGTAGCCTAGTATAGGGTCACTGGCAATGGCTGGATCGCTTGACACTAGCATTGGCACACATAGCTCAGTTGTCATCTGGGGATCACTGCCTAACCTGAAGTTGACCTCAATCCAGCCAATATAGGGTATGGGTGTGTTGTTCGCGGCCAGAACCGTCAAGCTTTCCTCTTCCAGGATCTCCTCAATGGGCCTGATAATTGTATGAGGGAGCTGCTTTCATTGCCAGGGGTCATTTACTATGCTGGACTGTGCCCCTGTGTCCCACAATACGTCTCCCAGGTGGTTGTCCAAATAACAGCTGACAGTGCACCTTTTACCCACCAGGTCAACTAGTCACGATTGCTGTTTCTCTGGTTGCTGTTGAGTTGACAGGGTCAGTGGCTTGGTTGGATTTTGCTCTTTCCTGCCCCTGTCCATTTTGTAATTACTGAGTGGCTGCTGTTGAGTTTGGGACGCTTCCTGGAGGACTACTGAGGGTCCCTTCTCAGCAGTCCTTACCTGTTTCCCATCTGACCACTCTTCGCCCTGCAACCATGTGAGAAATGACTCTCCTTCCCGCATTCGAAGCAGTGTGAGCAATTTTCACATTTTCTGCAGCCTCTTTCACGCTGCCCCGGTATAGACTGTTTCACACTAGCCTCCATTGCAGTGAGAAACATCTGTTTCATTTCAGTCCGGAGTTCCTCCATTATCTGTTGTGTACTAAAACTGTCAACTTCAGTCTCTTTCCCTTTTACTGCTTTGACTGCTACTGCAGTGCTTGGCTCTTTGGGTGCTGGGGAGGTTTGGATCAGTGTGGGATCTATATGGACATTTGCATGAAGCTCCTGAACTTGTGGGCCCTTACCTGTGGTGAGCCTTTTTCGCTTCTCCTGCCTTTCACCTTCCAACTTGGCTGCCTCGTTCACTCTCTCTATTAGCTCCCCATCTATTATTCTGACATTGCTGAGGTAGGGCAGAATCTGGAATTTTAAAGAGTCACTTAACAACCCAGTTTCCATTGAGTGCAGGATTCCGTTGAATGGCGGCTCTGCTATACTGCTCATCAGTGTCTTAATTTATTCCCTTTCATAACAGCTTCTCGTCAATTGCCCAGAAGACAAAGTTCAGGGCTGACTCTTTGGGCTCTTGAGAAATATTAATTAGCTGATGGTACAGGTCTGTGGCACTGTCTACGTTATAATGACCTTTCAGAATGGTAACAAGTGTCATCAGGGTAAGCCCACGCTTGATCTCCAACATGTCTCTCAGTGGCAGCCCTGGACTGACAGCTCTGGTAACAGCCTCAACTACCTCAGCCTCTGTGTGTCCTCTCACAGATATGACAGTTTCTCCTTTTTCTCTCCAACTTTCCCACAAATCTTAAACTTTCTTCTCAATTCAACTTCAGGCAGTTTGCGAGTGGGTTCTTGGCAACTCTGGAATAGAATGTCTTTAGTCTTGGCGGGAGTTTGCCCAAACCTACCTCCCTCCATTTCCCCTCTGTTGTGTCATGACAGGAAGTCACACATCCCCCCCCCCACGGCCAGAGGGCTGCACTCACGCTGTCATGGAGAGGCTGGCAATCTTCCATTGTTGGTCCAGGCTTGTCTCTTGATAAAAGGGGTTGTCGTGGTTGCCATACTCACTCTTCCTGGCTAGCTCTCCAAATATGTTACCGGCACAGAATTAATCACAAGGTTCGATCAACACATCGGGCAACACATTTATTGTGTAAATTCTGTAGAAACATAAAATTATAGATGTGGTCAAGAGCGCACTGCTCCGTGTACCCAGGCATCAGCTCTAACTAAAGTTCTGAAAACTTAGATGCCCTGACGCCCCAATATACAGCAAGTGCCCTCTGCTGACTATTCTAGGTAGTGCAGGCTCAGAACAACATCAGTGTAAATTATTGTGAAATTACAGTGAACCTCATAAATTCAGGTAAGTGAATTAATTAACTAATTAAAAAAAACAATAGGGGGGGCTTATGTTTAAACAGTCCTTTCACCTTTGGGTGCCACACACAGATGATGGCTGACATCATGTGTTATAATGAAACTGTTAAAGAATTACCAGTCGAGCTGTTAAAGCAGCATTAAGCGATTTTCCAACCACTAGAGGGTGACAGAAACCGCAACACATTTGTAAATAAAGCACAGCAAAACTGCTGGACTACGGAGGCCCCGAAAGACAAACCATGCAAAAAGGCTAATAGCTAAGCTAAACTTACCTACGGAGAAGTGTCACCGGTTACCAGTCTCACTTTGCCAGATTTTCCTCCCACTGAAGGTTTCATGTCCCACAATGACAAGTGAAGAATCAGGTAGCAAGTTTACTAGTTTAGGCTATCAAGTTTACTCGCTCGCTTCATCGATTCCGCCATTACGAAAAAAAATATTCAGGTATGGGAGGGGGTAAGCGCAGCTGGCCTGTGTGTGTGGATATTGGTTTATATCATTCTGTCTCAATGAAATCTCCACATAGCACATGTTAGTTTCAGGATTGGTTATAAGGACTGAAATCGCTTAGTGGAGGTTTAGTAAACTATTAGATGACAAACTGCTGCTGTATTGTGTCTTGTTTTCTCCATCAGATGCCTGTGAACTCACACTGGACCCAAACACAGCACACAGAAAGCTCTCTCTGTCTGAGGACAACAGAAAGGTGACAGAGGTGACAGAGGAGCAGCCATATCCTGATCACCCAGAGAGATTTGACTACTGGAAACAGCTGCTGTGTAGAAATGGTCTGACTGGTCGCTGTTACTGGGAGGTCGAGAGGAAAGGATGGGTTTATATAGGAGTGACTTACAGAGGAATCAGAAGGAGAGGAGAGGATGCTGACTGCAGGCTAGAAAGGAGTGATAAGTCCTGGAGTCTGATTTGCACTCGCTATGGTTATTCTGCCTTTCACAATAACACAACAATCATACGTATCCCTCCCTCCTCTTACTCTGACTCTGACAGAGTCGCAGTGTATCTGGACTGGTCTGCTGGCTCTCTGTCCTTCTACAGAGTCTCCTCTGACACACTGATCCACCTCCACACCTTCCACTCCACATTCACTGAACCCCTCTACCCTGGGTTTGGGTTTGGGTTTGAGATCGGCTCCTCAGTGTCTCTGTGTCAGATATAAGAGGTTCAGTCTGAAGTTCACTTAGAGATAGTTCACTCTGCACAGGATTGCACACACACACACACACACACACACACACACACACACGCACACACACACACAAATACAACATGAAACAAGTAAAAGAACATGTAGGGGAGAGCAGGGCATGTTGTCACACTTTTTACTCATTGGTGTATTTTTCAGTAGTGCCTTACTACTGAGATAGGATATGTATTTTTATAGCTAGATTAAGCTCTTCTCTGAAAAATGGCATTTTTACATTTTAAATAATTAACTGGAAGAAAAAAATATTACTGTTGAAATACCACTTGACAACTTGTGACAACATGACGGGGCATGTTGTCACATTGACAAGTATGCTGTGTTTGTGCACACAATACAACATACTGCATCTCAGAAATCGACACCCACCACACACCAGGTAAAATAACCCGTCCCTCACCCATCCTGGGACACACAGACAAACATACATTCTAATACAATTTCTAACAGTATGATATACACATTTAATTTGATGTTTTAATATGTAAAATGGCTTCTTAGTCACTTAAAGAAAACAGTAATAATAGTAATCTTCCTCTGTGACTGTATGTGAGTCTGGTCCAGCAGAGAGGCCCACTTGCTACACCAGCCAAAGGTTTGTGGTTGCAATATTTATTCAGAAAAGAATGAATGTAAAGCTATTTCTAATGAAAAAAAAAAGGATTTGAATAGTTATGACAACATGCACTGAAATCACTGTGACAACATGCCCCGAAATCACTGTGACAACATGCCCCGAAATCACTGTGACAACATGCCCCGAAATCACTGTGACAACATGCCCCGAAATCACTGTGACAACATGCCCCGAAATCACTGTGACAACATGCCCCACCCAGGCATTCCTGACAAAGCTCCCCTCTCTGAGCACAGAGCTTCACCAAAACATTTAAATTTATTATCAGGTTATAGCTGACCTTTGCTTTTATGTGTCACCATGTATAATTACTTTGATTCCTTTATAAGAAAAAAATGAGAAGAAAAACAAGATTTTCATTATTTACTTTCAGGTATACAAATTGATTTTATATTAGACTGTTTTGACCTGGACTGCTGTATTCAACATAGGTAACCTCTTATAAAGAAAGTAAACATTTTTGTAATTGGACTTTTGGCTCTAAAATATTTAGTTTCAGAAATAAAGCCGCTGAGACAACTTACCCATGTGACAACTTACCCCGCTCTCCCCTACATTTTATTTGGAAAGGAAATAAATGAATATTTAACTTTTTGATTAGATTACATTTAAATTACATTTGGTTACCTTAAATTTAGTCTAAAATGACATTGTATGTGTACTGTGTGTATCCTATTTGACCCACACCGTTATTTTGCTCAGTCTTTTAATTGTTTTAGCTTGTGAATTTCTTTTGTGTGTGTGTGTGTGTGTGTGTGTGTGTGTGTGTGTGTGTGTGTTAACTGGGTAAAACACCGATACAATGTTCATTGTTGTTGATGCATGAGAAAAATATGTTGGCTAATGGGTGTAATTTGCTCAGATAGCAGATAGCCTCCAGTAATGGAAATAAATAGAATTTTGAAGTAAAATTCAGGCAGAAAACCCATTTGGTACACTTTGGGCACTTTGGATATCCAAATAGCTAATAGCTGCACTAATTCTCTGTTATATTGTTGTACTTTATTGTATTTTCATCAAATTTACAGTTGTAGTCAAGGAGCAGGAGAACAGATTCAGTTGCATCATTATCCATGGGATCTTGGTCATAATGGTGATATTGCCTTTCAAATTTATAATATATACTGGTGAGGATGAAAATATATTTTTTCCTTCCATCTCCATTTACTCCTGGACGGTAACAGTTATAGGTTTACTGACAATGGATTCATATTCCCTAGCTTCTTATCTACCAAAGGAGGCAGAACCATATAGGCCTTATAGTTGAGGAGCTTTTCCTGATTCATTTTGGGTCATTTTTGGCGTTTTTTCCAGATTTATGGCTAGGGTTTAATGAAATGGCTTTTATTGTGAAATCAACTACATAATCTTGTGATGTTAATGTACCATTGCTGTGTTATGAAGTTGTCAAAATAAATGTTTAATTCTTCATTCATAAATGGGTTGTGAAGTCCTCAGTCTTTAAACTTTGATTTATTAGTTTTCTTCTTTTCTCCTAATAGGAACAGTGTTTCTGTATTTGTCCGTTGGCTAGACTGAAAAACAGCTTGCTAGCATTTAGCACTGAAATCACTGGGTACCACTAGCTGCAAGCTACCTTGTTAGCTTAGGTCCTGCAATAGTACCAATTGATTTCAATGAGAAAAGTGAAAAATAGAGTGTTTGGTTATTGGGCAATGCCTGGTGAAAAATAATGAAACAGTAAAAACTCTGTAGTCTAAACCAGGGCAACCATGAATCATGAAGGGCCAAGCAGGTTTTTCATTCCAACCAAACACCACAGCAGCTGATTTCATTGATTAGTTCCTCCTCTAAAAATATATATTTTATTCATAAAATAACCAATTCAGTCAGTATGCTATTTTACGAAAAATATTTACAATATAAATCCCAATTTTTGCAATACCCAACATACCAAGCTGAAATGATCGCAGCATATAACTATACAGCTGTTTAGTGCTGGAGAAGAACAGGATACAATATTAAACCCATCTCATCATCATGTAGTAGAAACAGCTGAGTCATGAGAAGTCCGGCACATTCTTATACTTGAAACACTCTACGATTAGGATGCATCTGTGCAAGACGAAGATAAACGGGCTAGACTTTCCAGGGTCATCTTCACACAATAGTCATTGTCTCAAGCCAGTGGAAATGTACTGAGAGCATGAGAGCAGACAACATAGAAATAAGACAGTGCTTAATGCATAGAGAAATAGAATGGTATAATATAATTTCCACTACATTATTATTAATAATAATTTATTTATTTTAATGTAAAGCACTTTGTAACTTTGTTTAGAAAAATGCTATATAAATAAAGTTATTATTATTATTATTATTATTATTCTAACAAATATCCACCGATTATCCAATATCCAAGCCAAGTACTGTTTTTTACCTGTAGGTGGAGAGAGCAACAGCGATAGCACTAGCTGTCACTGCCGGTCAAGACGAGCCTTGCCTCTTACTCAAAACGCAACATGTCTTGTGACTGCATTGCACTGTGGTCTATTGAGGTTACTGTCTGTGGAGAAATTGATCTCTCTCCTCTTCTACGATGGATTTCTCTCTGTATGATTATTGAACACCAAAACCTGACGTTTCCTGTTGCTGTTTTAGCAAACTTTTCTCCCATTAAATCCCATTGTAACTGTACTGGAAATATGACATGCCGTCATATTGTCTATGTTTGGCCAGTTATCCATGGGAATAAGAAAAATACACCACCAAACAACAAAATGGACACAGACCTGCAAGGGTTAGGGTTTACAATATTATTAGGGTCTCACTAAAATAGTCAATGATTTGAGACTAATGCCACTAATGCCAACAGAGTCTCAATTCTGATTCTTTTGGATTTGAGTGCACCATTTGACACCATCGACCACAATCACAATCTCAGATCGTCTTGAGAATTGGGTTGGTCTCTCTGAATGTGTCCTAAACTGGTTCAGAACTTACAGGGAGGAAATCTGTCTTAGAGATCATGTATCAGAGAAACATGATCTAACTTCTGGTGTTGCACAAGGAAGCTGTCTTGGTCCTCTGTTTTTCTCACTATGCATGCTTCCATTAGGTGATATTATCAGAGAGCATAATGTCAATTTCCATAGCTATGCTGATGATACACAACTATACATTTCTGTAGAGCCAAATAATGCAGATGCCTTAAGCTCCCTCACTACTTGTCTATTTGCTATCAATGATTGGATGAGTACAAATTTCTTAAAACTAAATGAAGATAAGACAGAAATACTTTTGGTCGGCCCCAAAGCCAAAAGGGAAGGACTCTCCACAAGACTTGGGAATCTGTATCCCTGAATCAAACCAGAAGTAACAAGCCTGGGTGTTATCTTAGATTCTGATCTAAGTTTCAATTCCCATAAGGTGACGAGAACAGCATTCTTTCATCATAGAAATATTGCCAAGGTGCGGCCCTTCGTGTTACTACTACTTATTAATAATAACAATCTCCATCTATGACTTGACTCATTTTGGTCAGCTTTGGGCTCCAGCAGCAAGAACATGTGATCAGAATAACGATAAACCCCGGCGCTCTGGTGTGTTTTCAGTGTGGTGAAGGATTGAAACGGGAAGGAATCTGGCTGAGACACTGTAATGGGGTTTAGTTCCTCATATCTGGCTTCCACTGTTGCAAAATTATTGTGAACAGGATATGTGTATTAATCTGACAGCAGATTACCAGGTTAACGAAACACAATGCTGTAAAGCGGGTAAGTCGCTTTATTAAAAATATATAGCCGAGACATGAAAATGTTTGTGTTTCCCTAGCAGGTTCAGACACATGCCTTTCAAAACATGTACTCTTTTAAGGCTGATATAGCTAATGTACTGTACAATGGCGACATTAGAACAGTTAGGCTAGGAACTGCAGGCTAATAACAGTGAATACTCGTGCCTATAGAGAACATTTGGCAATAGGACTCATGCATTTTGGTTTTAGTTCTTGTCTTTTGCTCATTTTGGCTTTGGGTGTGGTGGGAAAAGAGTGGCAGGTGAATATGAATGTTGACATGTTCATGAGAACCTGATCTTTAAAGTGCTTTGGGAGCTCATTCCTGTTATCTGCAGCCCGCTGCTGGAATGAGTCACAGTCGAAAGACGAGAGGTGTTGATGATAAACAGGAGTTTTGACAAGGATGGATTTGCTGATTGATCTTGTATTCAGTCTTAAAATTATTATTTTTTAAAACAAGTAAAAAAAAAAAAAAACCTCTGAGGGGTAAGATAGTTGTTTTTTTTTCACTTGTTTGCAGTTTCACTTGGGGACTTTTTTTCCCTTCAACTTACTAACATTTTAAGACATTTTAGGATGATGATCTTTGTAGTACAACAACAATATGTAAAATAATTCTAATACATTTTCTCAAAATCTCAATGGGCTACAAAAAAAAGACAACTGAAAGCAAATAAAACACAAGATTAAAAAAATAAAGTAAAAGTTATTCAGCAGTTCACAGAAAACAAAGATGATGGGAACTGAAATAAGAGAATCACCAACTTTCATCATCAGTTACTGTGTAACCTGGCTGATGAAGTAATCTCATGAGATCTGTATGTTGAAAACACTGGCACTGTTGAGGAAAGAAACAGTAAAAGACACAGGAACATATTTATTTTCACACTGCAGTTGAATGGCTTGATTTGCACATGAAATGATGCAGCATCTTGTGCTTGTGTAAGAACTGTATTTTGCTCTGATGAGCGACTTTTTATTGCTACTACTTCAAGCTATGAAGTCCATGTCTGGTTTTACCAACTGATGTTTGTCTGTACGCTATACTGTATACTGTATGTATTAGGTTATGTTTTCACCCTTGTATGGTTGTCTGTTTGTTAGCCAGATATCTCAAGAGGTAACAAATGGATTAAAAAAAATAATTAAACAGATTTGGATGAAACTTGGTGGACAGATCGCTCTTGATTGTTTTCATTATTTTGTGAGAAAATCAAAGATGGAAGACCAACGATAAACAAACTGGCTGCAAAAAGGCTGCAGCTTTGATGTTGGAGAATTGTTCAGCGTTGGTGAAGGTTTGAGCTCTACTGAATGCCTTCTAGTCTGTCATGTGCTTTTACTTCAAACACTATCTGCCAAGCAAATTCAGACTTACGGGTCAATAACGTTTGAGTTGAACTGAATTGAACTGAATTGAACTCAAAATGTTCTTTCATTTCACCAGGGAGCAACGATGGCGACGCATACAGAGCTCCTTCTGGGAACTCTGGAGGATTTGGGAGATGAGGAGCTCAAGAGCTTCAAGTGGTTCCTGCAGCAGGCTGACATCCTGGACGGCTTCCCAGCCATCCCAAAGAGCCGACTGGAGAAGGCAGACAGGCAGGACACAGTAGATCAGATGGTGCAGACCTACAGCCCTCCTGGAGCTCTGGAGATCACAGTGGAGGTTCTGAAGAAGATCAACAGGAACGATCTTCTGCAGTGTTTTTCAAAAACGAGCTCAGGAACCAACAGTAAGTTGTGGGAAGATGAAAATACGCACACGAAAAAGACAGAACTAACACTCATTCTAACAGTACATGGACAGTTTATATAGAATGAGAATTGTCTCTTTTACACTTTACATTTAGATTTCAGGCATTTAGCTGACACTCATATCCAAAGCAACTTATAATGAGGGCAACAGTAGAATAAGTTTAAATTCGTGGATCTCCATATTTATGAGCAACCACTAGTAAGGCCTCTCTCTCTCTCTCTCTCTCTCAGGAGATGCCAGTGGTTTTGGGGAGACTTCAGAGAACAGAGGGGCTTCCTCCCTTCAACCACAGTCTGCTCCTCTTCCTCACCTTCCCACCAACAGCAGTCAGACTGAAGGTAAAGCTATTCCAACTCGTTCTCATTCCCAACTCGTCCTATGTTGACTCTTTTTCAAATCCCTTGGCATCACTATAACAATGCTAAAGGTACGCACCGGGTTCTCAGTTGACTCCATGGTAAAACCTCTTGCGGCAGTATTGGACGCCTACAACTTTCTCTCCTAGACCACGGAACACATCCTAGCCTACATTTTCTGCCCAAATAAAGGATTCCGGTTTGCTGCATTTCTTTGCTTGAGCTCTTTGATGCTAATATTGATTTTTTTTAAAACTGGTTAATATGGTTGTAGATCAATTTCGAGGCCAAATGTAACAAAAGAAAAATGGCTTGCATTTTTTATATAACAAGATATTTCAGTGGCATCTCAATAAACTCCAGAAAATATAGCACTTTATAACGACTGTATTGTTACCCTCTACTTTACAATAAGCAGAATTTAAATAGAAGAACGCAGCCGGGAGTTCTGTTTCTGTTTCTTCTTGCATAATCCGTTTCATCATTGAACATACCTCTTTCTGCCCGTGAAACATAGCTGATGAAATCGTGGCAAAATAGCACCAACAAAAGTATATTTTTGTCATTTTTTTTTTGGTTCAGGTTGTATTGCATCTTTGTAATATTGAGCAGTTTGCCTATTCACAACCGTAACCTTTCACCCGGAAAAATTACAGTTTGCACTGACAAAAGATTTGTTTTTTTCCACCCTCAAATACCCCAGTAACAATGTCAATTACATGTTTACAACGTCCACTATGGGAAAAACAACAATGAAACTACAAAACCCACACAGCAGTGCATTTATTGTGAAGTGCTGAACAGTGCAAACTGTGGTTTTTCCGGGTGGAAGGTTACGGTTGTGAAAAAACAAACTGCCCAATATTACAAAGATGCAATACAGTCTGAACCAAAAGATTGATGTTATAAGAGGACATAATCAAAAAAATGACAAAAATATACTTTTGTTGGTGCTATTTTCCCGCGATTTCATCAGCTGTGTTTCACGGGCAGAAAGAGGTATGTTCAATGACGAAAAGGATTATGCAACGCTTGGAAACAGAACTCCCGGCTGCGTTCTTCTATTTAAATTCTGCTTATTGTAAAGTAGAGGGTAACAATACAGTCGTTATAAAGTGCTATCTTTTCTGGAGTTTATTGAGATGCCACTGAAATAACTTGTTATATAGGTTATGAGCCGATTTTTTTTTTTTGTGTTACATTTGGCCTCGAAATTGATCTACAACCATATTAACCAGTTTGTAAAAAAATCAATATTAGCACCAAAGAGCTCAAGCAAAGAAATGCAGTAAACCGGAATCCTTTATTTGGGCAGAAAATGTAGGCTAGACTATGTGTTCTGTGGTCTAGGAGAGAAAGTTGTAGGCGTCCAATACTGCCGCAAGAGGTTTTACCATGGAGTCAGTTGAAAACCTGGTGCGTTCTATTCAGACGTGAAAGGGTACCTTTAGTGTCGTTCTAGCGACGCCAAGGGATTTGAAAAAGAGTTAACATAGGATGAGTTGGGAATGAGAACGCGTTGGCTATTCTCTGTCTCACCCAGGCTGCCACGGTGGTTGTCCAGTTGTCACAACCCATTTTAAGTGGCTGTGAAAATAATTAACTATTTACTTAATCCTTTTACCTAATGTCACAATTCCCAGGAAGTATTCATTTATTTATATAGGAGACGCAGAATCGGGCTTGTGACCAGAGAGTCATTAGCTCAAATCCCTGGTATGGCTATCTGAAGCCCCTTTCCTTCACACTATCAACTTCTATCTGTAAAGCATCTGTGTAGAAAACAGTCACACATGACAGGATGGTTCGGATAGGTGAGGGGAGGCTGGATGTTGTGCTTAAAACAAGCACTGAGCTTCAAATGGGTTTTCAATTGTCTCGTAGCAACATGAGGAGCTGTTTAATTAACCAGTCCTTCTCACAAGCATCTGTTCAGTGCTGCTAGTTAGAAAAGCCTAGTATTTCCGGTTTTATCAGAGGATGTGGTTTTGTTTCGTACAGATTTGCTGGTGCGAACACCAAAGCCTCCACGACTCATCACATGGTACCAACGCACGCTCCAATCTAACCTCCAGGACAGATTAATGTGTGCACAAGAAGGACTGTCAGAGAGGAAGGATAAGAAACATCTGGATGATATCTACACAGGGCTCTGCATCACAGACGGGGGTGATGTACAAATCAACAGCCAGCATGAGGTCAGGCAGATTGAGATGCCATCAAGAAAGCCAGCAGGAACAGAGAAACCAATCAAACCCAGCGACATCTTCAAACACCCTTCTGGAAAATACACACCCATAAGAACAGTGCTGACTAATGGGATTGCAGGAATCGGCAAAACGTTCCTTGTGTACAAGTTCATCCTGGATTGGGCTGAAGAGAGAGCCAATCAAGATGTGCATCTCACGTTCCCCTTCACCTTCCGCCAGCTGAATTTACTGAAGGGAGAAAGGTTTCGTTTTGCAGAGCTAATTCACAGATGTATCAGAGAAACCATAGACATCAAGGAGGAGGCTCTTAATGAAATCTTCACAAAACTACAGACATCAGGAAACTCCAACTATGACAAGAGTAACTTCAAACTTCTGTTTGTGCTGGACGGTCTGGACGAAAGCCGCCTTCAACTAGACTTCACTGCCAATGAAGAATGTTCTGTTGATGTTACAGAGTCAACCTCAGTGGACGTGCTGCTGACAAACCTCATCAAGGGGAAACTGCTTCCCTCTGCTCGCCTCTGGATAACCACACGACCTGCAGCAGCCAATCAGATCCCTGGAGACTTTGTTGATATGGTGACAGAGGTGAGAGGCTTCACTGACCCGCAGAAGGAGGAGTACTTCAGGAAGAGATTCAGAGATGAGGAGCAGGCCAGCAGAATCATCTCCCACATCAAGACTTCACGAAGCCTCCACATCATGTGCCACATCCCAGTCTTCTGTTGGATCACTGCTACACTTTTGAAGCAAATGTTAAGAGAAGATGAGAGAGTAGAAATTCCCCGAACCTTGACTGAGATGTACACAAAGTTCCTGGTGTTTCAGATCAAACAGACGACACTGAAGTATGGCACAGAAAAGAGCATTCAGAGCATCAAGTCACTTGCAAAACTGGCTTTTCACCAGCTGGAGAAAGGCAACCTGATCTTCTATGAGAAAGACCTAAAAAAGAGTGGCATTAACTTCAATGAAGCCTCAGTGTACTCAGGAGTTTTCACACAGATCTTTAAAGAGCAGTGTGAGCTGAACGAGGACAAGGTGTTCAGCTTCGTCCATCTGAGCATTCAGGAGTTTCTGGCTGCTGTTTATGTGGTAATGTCACTCATTAACAGGAACAAGAACATGATGGCTGAACCACAACTGAGTCTTCAAAGTCTACAAATGCTTTTCAGAAAAACCTCTGCAACAGAGGTCCATGTGAATGCTGTGGACAAGGCCTTACAGAGTCCAAATGGACACCTGGACTTGTTCCTCCGCTTCCTCCTGGGCCTTTCACTGGAGACCAATCAGACTCTCCTACGAGGCCTGCTGAAACAGACAGGAAGTAGCTCACAGACCAACCAGGAAACAGTCCAGTACATCAAGGACAAGATCAGGGAGAATTCCTCTCCAGAGAGAAGCATCAATCTGTTCCACTGTCTGAATGAGCTGAATGACCGTTCTCTAGTGGAGGAGATCCAACAGTACCTGAGATCAGGAAGTCTCTCCACAGTCAAACTCTCCCCTGCTCAGTGGTCAGCTCTGGTCTTTGTGTTACTGTCATCAGAAAAAGAGCTGGATGTGTTTGACCTGAAGAAATACTCTGCTTCAGAGGAGGGTCTTCTGAGGCTGCTGCCAGTGGTCAAAGCCTCAACAACTGCACTGTAAGAACACATTTGATGTAATTTTAACATATACATATATCACAAAACACATACATATATAACATATCTTAATATAACCAGAATCATTTTATTCTCCAAGTACAATAAATGCACAAGAATTTGTTTTGGTGACATTGGTGGAGGAATAGCATTTATCACCGAATATAATTTACAACTGTAACAACTAACATAGTGGCTTGAGTACATACGGAGACACATGGCACAGGGACCACAGGACCTCACATACAGTGCAAGGGCATCAAGGGAGGGAGACAGCAAACAATAATTGTTTACTGTAAATTAGTAAACTACTACTAGTAGTAATAATAATAGTCACATTATTACTCCCATTTTGGAACCCTGTTCCAACACAGAGTGCGGGTTGGAAAGTGAGTCTTGAAAGCCAGGAATCTCAGCAGCTTGCCAAGTAATCACTGAGTCATTGGTATTGATCAACAACCCTATCAACCCCAAAGACATATTATGGTCATTTTATGTTATGAGGCAGTAAAAATGTTACTTGTTCAACCTTTAAAAGTGATCAGCAAAATATTTAAATCAATTGTAAAACCAAGAGGTACCCAATGTTAAGATACCAATCTTTTTGCTCCAGTAAGTCTCCAAACGTCTGTATTTTGTACAAGCTGGAGATGAAAGAGGCACTTTTGACTGAGGCAGGAATAGAGAGTTGCAGTTGTCTTTCCAGATTACTTATTTTGAAAATATTAGTCAATAGAAAGAAACAAGATTGCACAACTCTTTAACTTGTCAAATTTTCATCAAAAATTACTCCTACGCTTGCTACTGACAGAATGAGTACTTAATTCATGGTGAATCAATTCAATTTTATTGGATGGGTCAAAAAGGGCAATTTCTGATTTGGTCTCATTTGGTTGTAAATAATTCTACAACATCCAGCACTTTATATCCACAAGGCAATTTATGAGTGTGGCTAGATTGTTAGTATCACTATATTTTATTGGCAGATATAAGTGTGTGTCATCAGCAAAACAGTGAACCTGTATGTTACAAAGATAATGTCCAAGTGGAAGCATGTAAATGGAGAATAAGATGGGGCCCAAAATTGATCCCTGGGGGACTCCACATGTAATGTCTGCTGAGGATAGGCCAATTTGCTCTATGAAGAGACATTACATGTTATTATCCTGTTATTAAATGTTCTAAAAGTTGCAACAATATTCTATTATGGCTGTATATCTGAATTAATCTATCCTTTAAGATGAAAATAACATTAAATAATTCACATTAAATTATGTAATGCTATTTTCATTTTAAACGATTCTTATTTATTTATTATTTTTAAAAAATTGATGACTTTCTTATTCCATTCTATCTATTCTATTGGTAATTCAGACTGAATCAGTGTGAGCTCTCAAACCAATGCTGTGAAGTTCTGGCCTCAGTTCTCAGCTCCCAGTCCTCTAGTCTGAGAGAGCTGGACCTGAGTAACAACGACCTGCAGGATTCAGGAGTGAAGCTGCTCTCTGCTGGACTGGGGAGTCCACACTGTAGACTGGAAACTCTCAGGTTGGTATTCTTCAACATGGTCAAAAGATGTTCAGGATTGTCTCTGCATATGTAATTTACAAACGAGTTGTGTTAACAAGCTTTGTCACTGCTTTCTAACTGCTGTGAACTACTTTACATGACCATATTTCATTATTTCCTCTCCTTCCTGCCTCTGTTGTTGAGATCTGTAAAGACCCTTTGAATTCTATGAATTTGCAGCAAATGCAGCCTGGAGACAATTAGGTCAGTAATCATCCATCAAAAATGATTAAAATGCTTGGAAACTTCAAGAATGGAGTATGTAAACAATTCTGAACAAGGGTTAAAATCACCTGTTTAAGCTCATACACCGATTACGAGAAACCGGGTTAAGGTGCCTGGCTTACTACAATTTTAAAGGCATTATTATGGCATGGAAACATCTTTCTCATTTCATTTTCAGTTTTCGCCATCTGTGCAAACTCAAGAGCTACCTTTTTTAACCTTTATTTATCCAGGGAAAGCTGACTGAGCATGCCTTATCTGTTTCAGCACTGCCCTGTGTCACATTCATACAGATCCACACATTCACACTGGGAGCTGCACAGCACAATCACAGTCTGCTACTGTCAGCCACTGAGCAGCTCCACTGCACCTGAATGCCTCGCTCAAGGGCAGGGGAGGGGAGATCATTTCTCATTCACTTTCCTCACCCAGATTTTCCAGGGATTTGAACCTGCAACCTTCTGGTGGCACGCCCCGTAACCTCGTAAACATTGGTGTAACACAATGACCAGGGCTGAAGCATTTCCCCCATCATGTGACAAGTGCTCATATTCAAAAATTAAAACATTGTAGTCGAACCAAAATAAAACACAGTCAAGTTTATCACTTTAAAATGAAAGTTAAGAAGAAAACAGGCAAACTCAATAATGACATGCTGTCCGCAGGCTGTCAGGCTGTCTGCTCACAGAGGAAGGCTGTGCTTCTCTGGCCTCAGCTCGGAGCTCCAACCCCTCCCATCTGAGAGAGCTGGACCTGAGCTACAATCATCCAGGAGCCTCAGGAGTGAAGCTGCTCTCTGCTGGACTGGAACATCTGAAGACACTGAGGTCTCTCTGACAAATTCCTCCAAATGCATGATGTTGAAGTGTGAAGTGTAGGATGCTGACATCTACTGGTTAAAAGCATGCTATTGCAATTGCAATCTGCTATTGGCTGATCTTAGTTACCTGTGATGTAGGTTACCTGTTTTGTCATGGATCAGCCAATAGCAACCAAGATCAATCAATAGCAGACTGCAATTGCAATAGCAAAGCTTTTAACCAGTAGATGTCGGTCCAAACTGAAAATTAGTCTCTCTTTAAAGTTATCTATCTAGAAAGGAAGACATGAAGGTAGATATACAGTATTTCCCCAAAACGTAATTACACAAGATTTATAGAGGACCCACATGCCTGAAACATTTCCCATTATTATGTTGCATATAGCCTATACTGTATTTCTTAATACTATTTAATTTTTTTAATTGTATTTTCCCCTTAGACTGAGGCAGGGTAAGCTAACAGAGGCATGATATCACAACCTGGTCTCAGCTCTCAATGTTTTTATAAGTGTGTGTCATCGGCAAAACAGTGAACCTGTATGTTACATTTGCAGATAATGTCCAAGTGGAAGCATGTAAATGGAGAATAAGATGGGGCCCAAAATTGATCCCTGGGGGACTCCACATGTAATGTCTGCTGAGGATAGGCCAGTTTCCAATTTGCTCTATGAAGAGACATTACATGTTATTATCCTGTTATAAAATGTTCTAAAAGTTGCAACAATATTCTATTATGGCTATATATCTGAATTAATCTATCCTTTAAGATGAAAATAACATTAAATAATTCACATTAAATGATGTAATGCTATTTTCATTTTAAACGATTCTTATTTATTTATTATTTTTAAAAAATTGATGACTTTCTTATTCCATTCTGTCTGTTCTATTGGTAATTCAGACTGAATCAGTGTGAGCTCTCAAACCAATGCTGTGAAGCTCTGGCCTCAGTTCTCAGCTCCCAGTCCTCTAGTCTGAGAGAGCTGGACCTGAGTAACAACGAGCTGCAGGATTCAGGAGTGAAGCTGCTCTCTGCTGGACTGGAGAGTCCACACTGTAGACTGGAAACTCTCAGGTTGGTATTCTTCAACATGGTCAAATGATGTTTAGGATTTTTTCTGTTTCTGTTTTCTGTAATTTACAAACAAGTTGTGTTAATAAGCTAGTGTTAATAAACTAGTGAGGACAAATGTCCAGACCCGCACTCAACCACTCACATTATCATTATTACAGACTACTATTACTATGGACATTTCACATTCTGACAAAAGTCTAACTGGACCGAAACATAAGGGAATAAATGAAAATAGTCTTATATTGCAAAAGCAGTGTGTAGGATCATTTTTCACATTAAGACTTTCATGTTGCATTTCTACCCACAAATTTTCCCGTTGTCCCCACTTTGGCTTATGATTAAAAATGGATGTGCTCCTATCAATTTATTTTTCATCAAATAAATCACAGTGTTGCAATTTAAATTGCATTGACACTAAGCTGTGAACATTGCTCCGCTCGTCAGGTGAAAACCTTGTAACGCAATAGTTGCAGTGTTTTTTGTTTTCCTACTTGAAGTGAAATTTTACAGTCATTTATGTGTTCAGTGAGGTTCATGGTCCTTGGAATGATGAAACCCCAGCACATATCCATGTGGTCCACATGGGAATTGAAACTCAGATCTGAGTCACGTGAGGGACAAAAAAAATCTGAATTGGGACACTTTCAGCTGTAGTGTGAACGTAAACTTACTTCCCAAAATATACTTTTATGTAGCATTTTTACATGGAAATAGGAGTTGTTTATGGTCAGGAAGCTAACCAGAGATAGGCAAAAAAAAACATGAACAATGAACCATGAACTCTCTGCAGGTTGTCAGGCTGTCTGCTCACAGAGGAAGGCTGTGCTTCTCTGGCCTCAGCTCTGAGCTCCAACCCCTCCCATCTGAGAGAGCTGGACCTGAACTACAATCATCCAGGAGACTCAGGAGTGAAGCTGCTCTCTGCTGGACTGGAGGATCCACACTGGAGACTGGACTCTCTCAGGTATGTACAGTTCATTCTCCAGCTAACTCTTATAGAGGGTTTTCAGGTGATGCAACATGCTCCGCCACACTGGAGGTCCTCAGCTCTTAGGCGACAGTGGCTGTGAACAGGTTGCATTTCTAAATGTATGTATGATTTGTCCGTCTCAACAGAATTGACATGGCTAATTTCTGTGCTGATTTAGAATTCTTGTTCTGTTTTTGCCACTGATAAATTCAATCAATTTTGTGTTTAGACATGGCATATCGTATCTGGTCAGCTAACCATCACTTTCTTGTTGTTAACACATCTGATTAGCGCACTAGCTAATGTATCTAGTAGAAGCTAGCGTTAGCATGTTAACATTAAACAGTAACTAAACCCCAAACCCAAATCTGTGTAAAGCCTTACATCTAAAGGTAAAAAGCATCTTACAGAACTGGCCATCTGCCATTGGCTGATCTTTGGTCACGTGATGTCACCACCTGTTTTACTCATCACCTGGCAGCCCACCCCTCAATCATGACAACCGAGATGCCCTTGAGCAAGGCTTTTAACTCCCAAATGCTCAAACGGAGATGGCAGCTGTGAATGTCTGCAGTGCGAAGCAGGGCGTTGCTAAAAACAGAAAACAGGCGCATCAAATCTTCCCCTAGATAAATAATGATAATAAAGAAGTGAAAATGAGAAAGGTTACAGTAAAAAAGACAGAACTGGAAATTTAAGTTTTCTGTAAAACACAGATAATGGTGATCGTACAGTATTAGTGAGGTATAGAATAATATCCTGCTGTTTTCGCCCTCAGTGTAGATCATGGTGGAGACTTCAGGATCCAGCCTGGGCCCAGGAAATGTAAGTACCTCTCCTCCATGAATCACGTCCCCTTCTCCCGTTTCTTCCTCCTTACAATTACAATTACAATTTCCATTTGGCAGACGCTTTTATCCAAAGCGACGTACACATGATATTTTAATACAACACAAGCAAGGATCTAGTCAGAAGAGAAAAACGAGAGTATGTGCCATAAAGCTAAGTTCTAGTCCGACAGGACATAGGTGCCAAGAGGCAGTGCATAGAAGCAGTGCATAGAGTGCATAGAGGCAGATAAAGAATTTGTAAGTAATTACACAGTCCATCAGGTGAGAAGGTGTTCGCGAAAGAGCTGGGTCTTTAGTTTGGTAACTCATTCCACCACCGAGGAACCACAGAAGAAGAGTCTGGACAGAGACTTAGGGCCTTGTTGTGGTGGCAGCACCAGGCGGCGCTCCTTGCCAGAGCGTAGTGAGCGGGAGGGAGCGTAGACCTGAATGAGGGAGTTCAGGTAGGTGGGAGCCATTTTGGTTGCTGCCTTATAGGCGAGCATCAAGGACTTGAACTTGATGCGGGCAGCAACTGGGAGCCAGTGGAGGGATATGAACAGCGGAGTGACATGTGCTCTTTTGGGCCGGTTGAAGACCAGACGTGCCGCCGCGTTCTGGATCATCTGCAGAGGTTTGAGCGTACGCCAGGAGCCCTGCCAGGAAGGAGTTGCAGTAGTCAAGGCATCATATTACAAGAGCCTGTACCAACTGTATGAACTATTCCTAAATAGATTAGATTAGAACACAAAAAAAACTTTTACACAGTAAAGTGGCTACGTTATTCGATCTTAAATGATGTTATTGTATAACTGGACTAACTTACCATTTAGTTATTGCACTGTTAATTACTAACAACATATGAACTGTTCATTAACAACATATTTGCCTTCATATGTATTTACATGGTACCAGACCTGTAAAATTAAGCAGGTGTAAGTGGACAATAATTCATACAATGTTACCAAGTTTATTTTCTTTATTGGCATTTAAATGGTACATTTAAACAGCAGCTTACATTCCATACAGCCCAGACCGTAAAGTGCCGGGGGATCAATTTTACAGATATTGAGACGTTCTTTAGCTGTAGCCTATCCCGGTGAGTGGAAGATTATTCATGCTACGAACTTTAGCACCCGCCAGAGAGCTAACATGGCTAACTTTCTAGAGTGCTGGCTGTGTTAGTTAGCTAACTCTTGGCCATATTAGCTTCCAGCTTCCAGCTTCCGCCCAGTCTCTACTGTTTTTACCAATAAAGAGGAATGTCATAAAAACTCTCTTGGTTTTTAGTTTTTTTTTCAAGGAATAAGTTTAAAGAACAATCAGTAATATGGACTCTTAACATCTCACAGGAGCCATAGGAACTACAACAACATCGGCAAACGTGTGTCCTCCTCCACAAGTCTCAGCCACAGTGCCCACCACCCCAAACTCTCTCACCCCTCCAAACAAAAGTATAATCTTTCACAACAGACACCACATTGCAAAGTAGCTTTACAGTTCAGAAATGTCAAGTGAAGAGGTAACATATCCCATGGCAAACGGTTATAACTGTTTATAACATCCCAGAGTTACAGAACTATTGCAAGTCAAGCAAAGGATGGAATCAGTATCTAGAAATTCTATGCTGTCAGTTTTCCCAGAGGCCTAGCAGCTCAAACTGTAGCTAACGCTAACCAACTTTATCCAATACCCTTTAGCCGCCTGCTAGCAACAGGTTCTTTGTGAGCATAATGCTTGACAGATATTTATTTATGCGCTGCAAAGCTGTGAAGAGCTAACGTTTGTTATGTTTCATCAACTATAAACATTAGCTAGCTAGCTTGTATGGCTAACCTTAGCTACATCATAGGTTGCTTACCTGTCCAACAATGTTTCCGCTCCCTCAACCTTTGAAATGCTGCAGCAGTGTTCACTCGGGTTTTGGAACGGGCTTCGTCATTGGCCTTAAACTGGCTTTAGAACGAGGCTTTGGCTTCGTTGCAGTACGTTCTTCCATGGTTGCGCAAATTAAAGAAGAAAGAAAGAAGTTGAATGCAAGTGGGGGGGGGGGGGGGGGGGGATAGTTAAGGGGGCGGAGCTTGGGTGTACCAGAACAGAGAGTACGGACCGGACTGCTTGTTTAGAAAGCTTGAAATCTCAGCAGTCATTGAGGTAACAGTGGAGCGACTGACACTGACCGACAACACTTGCAAACTCCCGCTGAGATATGGTCATTTTGTGCAACGACCCAGTAAAATAGTACTTATTGTTCCTTTATATAAGAACTCATTGATTACATTTAAAATATTGTCTCTTTTCCCTCCTGTCAGATGTCTGTGAACTCACACTGGACCCGAACACAGCAAACAGAAACCTCTTCCTGTTTAAAGGAAACAGACAGGTGACAATGGTGAACGAAAAGCAGCCATATCCTGATCACCCAGAGAGATTTGACCGCAGGTGTCAGGTGCTGTGCACAGATGGTCTGACTGGGCGCTGCTACTGGGAGGTCGATTATTGGGGAGCGGTTTTTATAGGAGTGACATATAAAGGAATCTGCAGGGAAGGACGGGATGATCGCTCTCGTCTTGGGTGGAATGACAAGTCCTGGTGTTTACTCTGCTACAGGTACACTGCCTGGCACAACGGGAAGGGCACGGTCATAACTACCACCTCCCACTCCGGCTCTAACAGAGTAGGAGTGTATCTGGACTGGCCTGCTGGCTCTCTGTCCTTCTACAAAGTTTGTCCTGATAGACTGATCCACATCCACACCTTCCACTCCACATTCACTGAACCCCTCTACCCTGCGTTTCATGTGCTCGGCACCTACTCCTCGGCGTTGCTGTGTGCGTAACAGCTTCATGCAGCGTTCTCGTCTTATTGGAAGAAGCAAAAGAACGGCATGACGTCTTGTTGCTACAACTTGGAAGCGCTGATAAGTTTAACTCATTGGAGTGGTGTGATGGCCGCATCTACAGCCACACATTAAATGGCGGTGAACACTCCTACACAGTGTCGGCGCTAGAACAAATATCCAGGGGGGGCAAGAGGCTTATAGGGGGGGGCACCAAATTACTGGCAAGTGGCAATGTACTCGTGCATAGGGAAAGTGAAACTATTCGGTGGTATGCTCCGCAAATTTTAAGAAAAAAAATCACAAAAATGGTGCATTCTCGTCGCTTTCCTAATAATCTGACTAAAAACACAAGGAGAAATCACTTAGGTGTAAATAAATGCAAGGACACGCACGTTTTACATTGACCGAAATGTTTTACTCAAAACACACATAAGGTAACACATAACGAGGTCACAGCAAATTGACAACACAGACAAAATATCCAAATAATCTCACTGTGTTCGTATTTGCAGACTGAATGTTAAATAAAAAGAACACTCTCCCAGGGGCATGGATTTTCATGGATTTGCATACCGGTATACCAAATAATTACGCCAGTCAGTGGCCAGTATGCACACGATAACAATGTTATTTAGGCCTACACAGGCTTACATAAAAGTTCACTTAAGTAGAAAATGCATTACCATTAGAAGAGCTCTGGTCTGCGACTGGAGGTGCTGAACTTGAACAACTTAAAACGTTAAACGACGACGTAAAAACGTAAAGCGTTAGGTCACAGCGTTGTAAAAGCTAAAGCTTTACAATGGATTTCAGACATCGCTAGACTTACACTGATGGGAGAAAACATTGACATGCTTTTATACAAGTGAGGGGGCACAGTTAATGAAGTGGGGGGGGCACAGTGAATGAAGTGGGGGGGCACAGTGAATGAAGTGGGGGGGCACAGTGAATGGAGTGGGGGGGCACAGTGAATGAAGTGGGGGGGCACAGTGAATGAAGTGGGGGGGCACAGTGACTGAAGTGGGGGGGGCACAGTGACTGAAGTGGGGGGGGCACAGTGAATGGAGTGGGGGGGCACAGTGACTGAAGTGGGGGGGCACAGTGAATGAAGTGGGGGGGCACAGTGACTGAAGTGGGGGGGGCACAGTGAATGGAGTGGGGGGGCACAGTGACTGAAGTGGGGGGGCACAGTGAATGAAGTGGGGGGGCACAGTGACTGAAGTGGGGGGGCACAGTGAATGAAGTGGGGGGGCACTACCCCCTGGTGCCCCCTCGTGAAGCCGACACTGCTCCTACACTCTACTCACCTTTTGGTTAATTTACTTTTGTTTCATTTAATCATTGCACTTAAGTCATAATGCCCATACACACAAGCAAACAAATAAATGACTCGACACATGGCTTTTTGTTTCATATAGCATACTCACAACTTTATTAGCAAATACACCGTACATATTTTCTGATTTGTTTTGCGCACATTTTAGTTAACAGTGTATGATTTATATTGCTATTTTGTTTCATTGTTCTAATTATAATGTCTTTGAGGTACCGATGCTGTTGGGAGTGGTGTTGGGTCCAGGGCTGAACAAAATAAAGTGCACCTGTGCATTTAAGAAGCTGGAGGCCAGGCCCAGGCAGTACCATTAATTGCCATGCCATGGGGGAGAACTGTTTATTGAAGATTTTGTTTAGTGCTCACCATTCATGTTCAATGGTTTATTAGTATTATGGTTGCATATTGTTTAATCTAATATTGTTTAGTTTAACTTGAGTTAAGAACAGATGGCCATGTTTGTGTATTAGTTGTTTATGTCTGTCCCCCCCTCTGTATCTACTTTGGTCTGATCAGCTTATATGTTCCCCCAGTGTGTCATTTGGTTAGGTCAGTTTGTTCTGTTCAGTTGTGTTTCATTTGGATTTAATTGGTTCAGTTAGATTCTGTTCAGTTGACCTCTTTTATGGGCCCAGAATTATTGTTTATCATTGATTTTGCTTTTCCATTTATGCTATGTACTTTGAGTTTTTTGGCTAATAAAAGCCCTTATTTTTGATAATTATACCTGCGACCCCTTTGCCTGCTTGCTTGGTCCCTCACAAGTGGCCACATCCCAAATTTGTATTTAGGAATTTAAAGAGTAACTGAACACCAAACCCAAACAATCACTATCAGTCGCCCTAACTGTGCGTAGGGTGACACAAGCTACGGCGGCGCTGTGCCGTAGGTAATCTATCTCAATATACTCATACTAATGATATTGCTCCCCTTAAACCAGAAGAACAAATCTCAAAGCCCAGCCTCAGCTTAAAGGAACATTTCACCATTTTTTAACCTTATCTCGATATATTGGTCCTCACTAATATATGCTATGAGACGGCACCATGTCTGGCGCTCTCGGAGACGGGCTGTGGGAAGTCCTATTTATATGCTCCCGCTTGGTGACTTCACATATAACATTCGTTTCCATTGTTATGCGGATGACACCCTGATGTTTGTTCCCCTGAAGACGGGTGACACTAGTAACCTCACTAGCCTCATACAGTGCCTTTCAGATGTCCCACAACTTCCTCCAGTTCAACGACAAGCCTGAAATTTGGTGAGCTCGAGGGACCTGATCCGGGACGGACTTGGCAGCCTCTCGGCTTATGTTAGGCCTACTGCTAGAAATGTGGGTGCGCTGTTTGACTCAGACCTCCGTTTTGATGAACAGGTTACCGTAAAACTTCAGTTAATAGCCCGGGCTTTTATTTGCTTCAAACACTGAACTCAACCGGCCTATATTTGGGACAGGCGCCTATATGGGACAGGCCTTTAATCCCTAAAAGAGAGAGAGAGAGAGACGTATCAAAATACCGGTAGCCTACCTTAGAAAGCCCTTTTACCGTCCTTTTTCCTCGGACAGACGCTGAAGTTCAACTTTATTTTTTCGCCATTCTCTCTCTTGGGATCAACGGAGAAATGTCTTGCTGCTGCTTCTCCTGAGTTTTGTTCTGCAAATTTGACAACTGACAGCTTGAATTTCAGGTCGTACTTTTTTCTCTGTGCCGCCATGGCGATCAGCAAATGTGACAAAAAAAAATAAACTGGCAACCGGCTTCTAATTGAGACCGGCCTTTATTTGGCCAGTAACAGGGACCGGCGTCTAACTGGGACTCGGCTTTTAATTGAAGTTTTACGGTAAGAGCGTTGTGCAGTCTGGATTCATCCTGTTATGGAAAATTGCAAAAATAAAGTCCTTTTATCCTATAATGACCTAGAAGGTTATTCATGCCTTCATATCATCACGTTTAAACGACTGCATCCATATTCCTGTCATATCTCAAAAGTCCCTCCACCAAAAACAGTTTTAACTGGATCTAAGAGATGGGACCATATCGCTCACTCCTATTTTAACTTCCCTCCACTGGCTGCCTGATTCTTTTAGAGTTGATTTTTAAGCTGTTTCTGATTATTTTAAAGCTGAACGCGGTCTGGCCCCCTAGCTACATCACTGATCTTTTAACTCCTTATGAGTCAGATCGTAGCCTGAGATCTACGGGCCTTTCTGGTGGTTCCTCGGTCCCGGCTGGTGACCAGAGGCGAGCGGGTGCTTGCTGTCCGGACTCCCAGGCTCGGGACGCTCTGCCTGAGGAACTCAAACCAGCTAAATCGGTGTCTTTTTTTTAAATCATGTCTTAAAACGTATCTTTTTGAAAAGGCCTTCTCTCATTTGCTGTGTTGTTCTCATTTGGTATTTTTTCTTGGTGTCTCATTTTAAATCTAGCCTATGTTTTTACTGTCTTTATTTTCTTTATTTCTTTATATATGATATTGATATTACTCTATTTTTTGTAACTCATGTGTTTTTTCACTGTGAAGCACTTTATAACTTTGTTTTGAAAAGTACTATATAAATAGAGTTTATTATTATTATGATATTATTATAGGTCTTTGCAGTGCCAGTGTGGCTTCCTGCACCTCTCCAACAATATAACTGCGTAGAGCGATGCAAGACCGCAAGAACTGTGATTGGCCCGCTTCGTATTTACTCCTCCCTGCATCCGGTTGATGTCCACTGTGTAACTGTAACGTCCCGGGTTCGAGTCCAGCATGGGACTGTTGACGCAGGTCTCCTGTGCCTCTATAGTGAACTAACTAAAAAAGCAGAAAGGCTATAAATTAATCTTAAAAGTGATGTATGTTGAAGGCAATGTGGGTTTAATTGGGCAGTATTCTTGCTATCTGTGGCTGGCCTGATGCAGCTGTATTGATCTTTAATTCATACATTAGCCAAATTTCCATTATGGAATGTTCTGGAAGTTAAGCAAATTTATTCTCTCAAATTCATTGTATTTTTTGTATTTTCAAATTACAAATGACATCTATTTTATTTAAATACATCAGTGACAGCAGTGTTTTGTAGTTTATTTTGACACGTCTTGCCCCTGTCCAGCTCGCAGGCAGCAGAAACACAAGCAGCAACTAGTGCAGTGGTCAACTGCAGATCTTAAATTATTTAAAAAATAAATAATTATAATTATATTATAATACATAATCAGATATTTAATTTTATATAATATTATTATAAGAAATAAGTGAATTTCTAAGATTTACTATCATCACCAGTTAGATGTTTTATTTTTACTATCAAGATGCTGGTGAGTCTCTTCTTCCTTTTCATAGGCTACTGCTACTACTACTACTACTAAAAATAATAATCATCATCATCACCAGCAGCAGCAGCATCATCATCATCATCATAATACAGTGTAAAGCAGTTTGAGAAGCCATCTTTGTCTGAGGAAACTTATCTCATGCTGCCATCTAGTGGCCAAAAAGAAAAGGTGCAGACTTGGTCAAACATGGGTGGAAAAAAATAGATTTGAGGAGAATAAAATGAGTTTAAAGAAAAATCAGGAAATGAAATAAACACAAAGTATAGCAAAAAAATAAATCCTCCCACGACCCGACCAGGACTTTGGAACCAGCAGGCTGAACTTTAACGCTGAAAGCCAAAGCTGAAGTTTTTGGCCGGCGTGAGGTTTTTCCCATCATGCCCTGCGGCCGCCACAGACTGCAGTACTGCTGTTAACCACCAGATGAGGCTTGGGAGTCAGTTTACCATTCACCTCCGATGGTGAAGCAACAAAACTGATATACAAACACCGATTCACAAGTACAATAAATAAATACTATTAAATACCACCAATACTACTACTACTACTACTACTTCTACTAAAGCTTATAAAAGGCAGTTAAAGGAAAAATCCACCCTAAAAAAAACAACCACCAAAGCAACAAGTTCCTTCTCTGGAGGATGTTGAAAGGCATTCTGGGAAACGTAGTAAATCACTGCAATAACTGCAGTAGAAGCAGACGAGGCAGGTTGAGGGGAAGTGGTTCAGAACAACTGACAACACTTACTGACCATCACAGACTGATAACAGTCAGAAGATAGATAGATAGATAGATAGATAGATAGATAGATAGATAGATGGATATGTGGATGGATGGATGGATAGATAGATAGATAAATAGATAGATAGATAGATAGATAGATGGATAGATAGATAGATGGATGATAGATAGATAGATAGATAGATAGATAGATAGATAGATAGATAGATAGATAGATAGATAGATAGATAGATAGATGGATGATAGATAGATAGATAGATAGATAGATAGATGGATAGATAGATAGATGGATGATAGATAGATAGATAGATAGATAGATAGATAGATAGATAGATAGATAGATAGATAGATAGATAGATGATAGATAGATAGATAGATAGATAGATAGATAGATAGATAGATAGATAGATAGATAGATAATCAGAGGGGATTTAAAACTGCTGATGTGATAACTTGTCAAAATGTGATAAAATCTTGCTTTAAATAGGTGGAAAATGTAATTAAAACTGTTGATTTGATTTGCTTTGAAAAATAGAAAATGCATAATAATCAAAAGTAAAAAAAACAAAAAGCATATATATATATGTACACACACACACACATACACATATATACTGTATATGTATATATATAAATATTACAATTCATATATATTGAACCCAGAGGATCGATTTATCTTGTTGTCGTCAATGGAAGACAAAATAATAATAATTTGATATAAAACAGTGTAAAAACACCCCTCACTCCTGTTAATGAAGCTCATTAATAATAAAAATGTAATAATATCTTCAGACTGATATTATATTTTTTTCTTGGTAATGTAAAACATTTAATTAACTGGCAATTACTCCATCATAAGGGAAGTAATTTGTTTATAATATATATATTTTTTTCAATTGTTAAAATGTCAGTCTGAAGTAGTTATTATGCTATCTGACAATTTATTAAATTTTTTTTATTTAGAAATAAAATTCCTAATTTAGATATTTTTTACATTTACAATTTATTACATTTTATTTAATTTATTTAGGAATTAAGCTTATAATCTTTATTTTTTACATTGTTACCATTTATTACATTTTTATTTGTTGCTGAAGAAAAACAAATTGTTTTGTTTTTTCACAGTTTTATTATTTATTACTTTTCATTTATTTAGAAATAAATTGTATACTTTACTTTAAATTTTGTATTTATTTAGAAATGTTACAGTTACAATTTATTACACTTTTATCTATAAAGAAAAAATGTTAATTATATTTTTTATGTTTTAAAAATGTATTACAGTTATACTTTATTTCGAATACATCTTATCATTATTTTTTAAAATTTTATTGCATTTATATTTCTATATTTCCATCTCTCTCTATCTATCTATCTATCTATCTATCTATCTATCTATCTATATTTGATGTAATGACACTTTCTGGCAGCAGAGGGAGCAGTGGTGCAGAAATCCAGACTGGATTTACACACACACACACGCACACATACACACACACACACACGCACACACACACACACACACACACACACACACACACACACACAGCAGATTTGTCTCTGTGGAAAAGAAGCATGTTCAGTTTCATAACTCAAAACTCAGCTCGCTTTCTTCTGTCAGCGTTTACAGCTTTAACTTCCATGCAGGAATCAAAACATCAGCAAAGCACACACACACACACACACACACACACACACACACACACACACACACACACACACACACACCTACACTCCTAATCATTCTCACTCAATTGAACATATGTGACCTCTAACGGTGTGATCAATATTAATGATCAGTTTGACCATCAAAACATCATCTGCTCCATCAGCTCACCACAACACACACACACACACAACGCTACTTTACTGTGTGTGTGTGTGTGTGTGTGTGTGTGTGTGTGTGAGAGAGAGAGAGAGAGAGAGATGCTATGAATATTGACAAGTGTAATGATGTGCATCATTTAAGGAGCGAGAGAGTCCCTAGCATAACCAATAGACAGTGAGACACACACACACACACACACACACACACACACACACACACACACACACACACACACACACACAGTCATTTCCCAGCTTGATTCTCAACTTGAACCCTGACCCTGCAGTGGAGAGTAGAGGATTATGGGGGATTTGCTGAGATGGGGGAGTGATGAAACTCGTCTCCCTCTGTCTCTTTCCCTCTCTCTGCTAACAACAACAACAACAACAACAACAACAACAACAACAACAATAACAACAAGAACATAACGGTTAGCTAGCAGACACGGCTAACACACACAATTTGACTGTTTAAACTTTAACTGCAACAAAAAAGTGAGGTGAAACCCCCCCGCCCTTTGGACGCACGTTGGTTTTCACATGTCAACACGAGAAATTTCCCATTTTCCTTTTGAAAATGAGGTTTTGTCCTGTGAGTGTCGGCATGTGAAGAGTTCACACCTGGAACAAGAGTCACACTTTCTCTGCACAGTCCAGGGACTGGAACTTCACTGAAGTGTCTGCTGAGCTTCAAGTGATGCTCATAATGTACAGATCTGTCTGGGCTGGGGTTAACCTGAGGGTTAGACCAGGGTCCGGGTTAACCTGAGGGTTAGACCAGGGTCCGGGTTAGACCAGGGTCCGGGTTAACCTGAGGGTTAGACCAGGGTCCGGGTTAACCTGAGGGTTAGACCAGGGTCCGGGTTAGACCAGGGTCCGGGTTAACCTGAGGGTTAGACCAGGGTCCGGGTTAGACCAGGGTCCGGGTTAGACCAGGGTCCGGGTTAAACCAGGGTCCGGGTTAACCTGAGGGTTAAACCAGGGTCCGGGTTAGACCAGGGTCCGGGTTAACCTGAGGGTTAGACCAGGGTCCGGGTTAACCTGAGGGTTAGACCAGGGTCCGGGTTAACCTGAGGGTTAAACCAGGGTCCGGGTTAGACCAGGGTCCGGGTTAAACCAGGGTCCGGGTTAAACCAGGGTCCGGGTTAACCTGAGGGTTAAACCAGGGTCCGGGTTAACCTGAGGGTTAGACCAGGGTCCGGGTTAGACCAGGGTCCGGGTTAACCTGAGGGCTAAACCAGGGTCCGGGTTAGACCAGGGTCCGGGTTAAACCAGGGTCCGGGTTAAACCAGGGTCCGGGTTAACCTGAGGGTTAAACCAGGGTCCGGGTTAACCTGAGGGTTAGACCAGGGTCCGGGTTAACCTGAGGGTTAAACCAGGGTCCGGGTTAAACCAGGGTCCGGGTTAACCTGAGGGTTAGACCAGGGTCCGGGTTAACCTGAGGGTTAAACCAGGGTCCGGGTTAACTCTCAGGTTAGACCAGGGTCCGGGTTAACCTGAGGGTCCGGGTTAAACCAGGGTCCGGGTTAACCTGAGGGTTAGACCAGGGTCCGGGTTAACCTGAGGGTCCGGGTTAAACCAGGGTCCGGGTTAACCTGAGGGTTAAACCAGGGTCCGGGTTAACCTGAGGGTTCAACCAGGGTCTGGGTTAGACCAGGGTCCGGGTTAACCTGAGGGTTAAACCAGGGTCCGGGTTAACCTGAGGGTTCAACCAGGGTCTGGGTTAAACCAGGGTCCGGGTTAACCTGAGGGTTAGACCAGGGTCTGGGTTAGACCAGGGTCCGGGTTAGGCTGAGACCAGGTTTTCAAAGCTCTATCGTTTGAATGGATAGAACGGGACTGTTGCAGGATGCAGGGACAGACGACTCCACATGTTCTGGACTCGATCCTGACTCCGCCTCCTTGTCGTGGAATTGATTCATGGAATTGATTCATGGAATTGATTCGTGGAATTGATGGAATCGATTCTAAATCGATTCTGATTCCAAATGAAAATCAACACAAAAATGTAAGTTTTAAGCTGGTTGGTATTCAACCAATGAGGCTTGAATGTCTCCCTCCCCCCTCCTCACTTGTTGTGAAATGGATCAGACCAAGGCAATCAAACACAGATTAGTATAGATAGGCCTAAATGAATGCCAGAATTAATTAATTACAAACTTGTTTAAATTAAACAGTTTCGAGAGTCGAGATTGCAACAGGAGTCGACTCCAATTCTGTTTAGTGCTAGAATCGATTCTCAGAATCTATGTGACGGAATCAAGGATCGATTCTTTTAGAGTCAAGTCTCCATCCCTACCAGGACGGTCTGAGCGGCGGCCATTTTGATGTGAACCGTCGGACTAGCTTCTGTATAAACCGACTTACAGCAAGTCACTGAGCTGAGACAACCAGACGGGATGTATGATGATGTTGCCAGATCTCGCGAGAGTGTGTTGCTGAGACAGAGACGGGTCTCCAACAAAGTTAATTTTCTCCTGATTTGTCCGTCTGAAAAATATCATTTTAGCGTCAGAATGTTCGGAAGAGATGTGGCTTGTGAAAAACGGGTCCAATATTTACTTCGGTGACTATGGGGCGAAAGAATCGGTCGTAATCTGTGCTCACGTTCACTTCTCCCATTGGAGCGAACAGACTCAGGACCTGCCGCTAGTCTCCTAAAGGGGCGGGGCAGTGGAGAAACCCACGTGACACAGATACAGGAAATGACTCGCAGTTGCGCCGTCTCGTTTCTAAACCGTCTCTGGTCAGAGGTTTGACTCTGTGGTTACAGCTGAGTTAAACTGTTTCTGCTGATGTGCGTTAGCTGTCTGAAGTTAAACACTAACATGTTCCTGATAACAATTCAACACAT
>NW_027605210.1:127500-130433 GCF_048128805.1 Centroberyx gerrardi
CAGGGGTTGAAGGCCGGGTCGCTGTGCGCCCTCCGCAGGGGCGACAGCAGTCACTGCCACCATCGGCCTTTCAACTGTCAAAGTCTTTTCAGCGTTTCCAGCGGCGGCCATGTTGGCTCCACAGTCCTGCTCTGTGCTTGTTGCTCAGTAACCGGTGTCAGTGTGTTTTCATCAGAGATCAGTCACCCATCAGCATCTGTCATGGTGACATCACGCTGCAACCAGGAGGAGTAAATCTACATTTCTAACCAATAAAAACCAGCAGATTTTCGAACAGTCCCGCCCCCTGCACCCCTCCCATCAAATCAAAATGCCTTTCTCCTCCTGACTCATATATCCCATCGCTTTAGACTTTTGAACTGCTAAATTGTCCTTAATTTCTCATCACATAAACATTAATTACCCATTAAAAATAACAGCTTTAATAAAGTAAGGTTATGGGTTTATAAGGGATTTATTCATGGTTGGTTCACAGAGACACTAGAAATTAAGAGATTTTTCATGTCTTTTGTGCAGGTTTACAGGTTATTAAGTGGAAATTAATGGAAAATTCATGTCTCCCTTCATTTTACATTAAATTAGAAAGTAAGGAGTCAAACATTAAGGGGAGATTAAGGAGGTTTTGATGGGGTCTACTCCATTAAAAACTCCCTTTATTAATTTCAAGGGGATTTTGGGTGAATTAATGTAAATGTAAGGGTGTTTTAAGGATGATCCCTCGCTGCGTTACATGCATCAACTCCAGGGAGTGAAGATGCTGTTTCATGCGGTCTTCAAGTCTTTGTTCACTAAATGAAGTAAATCAGGAAAGACGTGTCTGTAGAGTAGTGAGTGTGAACATGAAGGTGAATTGATCAGCCTCATGCCTCAGAGTGGATCAATAACAGCTGGTCAGACTGGACACGTCCTGATCAGCAGGTTAGTGAAGCTAATCATTACTTCTGACAGTCAAAACACATTTAAAATTAAAATTAAAATAAAAGAGATTTTTCTGCTAACGCTCTCAATTCTACATTTGATCACTTAGCATATATCCCGGAGATTTATGTGATTTATCAATATTTGTTGTACCAAATACTATTATGTAACTATATTTCAGTGATTGTATTTTCTTTATTGTAAGGACTTTAAATGAACTCTCATTGTTTGTAACTTAATTATAAAGTGTAAAGTATAAAACCTGGGTGAGGTTTTGATAGAAGCTCATCTTGGGCTTTTTACCTGCACATGTACATTTCTTTCCTTTTCTTTCTTTAATTCTCTTAATGTATTATTATTATATTTGTCCTATTATGTATATATATTTTTGCTTATATCTGAGTATCTGAGAAGCTGATTTTTGTGTGTGTCAGTCTGTTTTAAACAGTTTGGTCTCAAAGTTCTTCTTCTTCTTCTTTCTCCTGTCATTGGCCAAGCCCGCTGGACGCCGCGTTGCCGTGGGAACGCATGACGAAAAGCTGGAACACTTCAGGTCAGAACTCCAACCAGGAAACTCGGGTGAGCTTCTCGGCTCCGGCGGCGGCGAGGTTCGGATGTGATGTCACGGCAACACGGCGGCACGGTGTGAGTTTGAATGAGTTCCCAGTCTGCAGAGTGTAACGGGTCGGTCTCCAGCACTGAATGTGTTGAAGTCAGAGGGGAAGGGCGTTTCCATGGCGTCCGGCGGAAGCAGGATGTCGGGACGGGACACGATGCTGGGAGGGACGGTCCAGAGCAGGACCAGAGCAGGTCCAGAGCAGGTTCAGAGGCAGGACCAGAGCAGGACCAGAGCAGGTTCAGAGCAGGACCAGAGCAGGACCAGAGCAGGACCAGAGCAGGACCAGAGCAGGAACAGAGCAGGACCAGAGCAGGGACCAGAGCAGGACCAGAGCAGGAACAGAGCAGGACCAGAGCAGGACCAGAGCAGGACCAGAGCAGGACCAGAGCAGGACCAGAGCAGGTTCAGAGCAGGACCAGAGCAGGACCAGAGCAGGTCCAGAGCAGATCCAGAGCAGGACCAGAGCAGGACCAGAGCAGGACCAGAGCAGATCCAGAGCAGGAACAGAGCAGGACCAGAGCAGGTCAGAGCAGGACCAGAGCAGGACCAGAACACACAGGGAGTGAAGCCTGGTGAAGAAGTCCACAGTGAAAGGCTTGGCTCAAGAACCTGGACCTGAAGGATCCGGGTTTCACTGCTGAGCCATGCTGGCTCTCTGAAGGCTTCATGTGATTTAGGAGGATCCAAAACCTGTGACTGGACTCCTGCTGGTTCACCATGAAGAGAAACCAGACCGGGGGATTTTGATGTAGGATATGAGAAAATAAAAAACAGTATCTTTTTGGGCATTTATTGTTCTGCTACTACTACTATTACATTCTATTGTATTATATTCTATTCTATTGTATTCTATTGTATTGTATTCTATTCTATTGTATTGTATTGTATTCTATTGTAATTGTATTGTATCCCAGCTCAGTGTAGCTGGGCCGGCAGCAGCAGCAGACTGTTGGCTGGGAGCAGAGCTCCCTCTGCAGGCCACAACACTTCACTCACTGTCCACTGTTTCCTGTCCAGGGACCTATCCCAGCATGCACTGGGTGGAGGGCAGGAAACACTCTGGACAGACAGCCAGTCCATCACAAACACACACACACACATACACACACACACAAACACACAACAACAATACTATATACTTCTGTCACACGACACACACACACATCCTCTGTGCTCACCCCTCCACCTCACCCCCACCCCTTGGGTGCAGGTCCATTCACTGCAGGACTAATCATGACACATGAGGGGGGGGGCTGACATGATCTCAAACACTCACTTAAATAATCAGCTGTGTGTGTGTTTGGTGTGTGTTTGGTGTGTGTGTGTGTGTGTGTGTGTGTGTTGTGCTGCATTTGACCATTCGATGACCCGGTCTGAGGTTTGACCAGCAGGTGAC
>NW_027605211.1:0-5000 GCF_048128805.1 Centroberyx gerrardi
GGGGCTCGGGGTGAAAATCCTGCCCGGGAAGAGGCGCACAGCCTCGGGCAGGGCTTCCAGGGCGCCCCCCTACCTCCCTGGAGCTCCAGGGAGTACCAGGAGCAAATCCAAATAGAAAAAAAAAGTTAAAGTCCAACCGCCACCAGGGCTCGGTGTGAAAATCCTGCCGGGAAGAGGCGCACAGCCTCGGGCAAGGCGCCCCCCTACCATCCCTGGAGCTCCAGGGAGTACCAGGAGCAAATCCAAATAGAAAAAAAAAAAGTTAAAGTCCAACCGCCACCAGGGGCTCGGGGTGAAAATCCTGCCCGGGAAGAGGCGCACAGCCTCGGGCAGGGCTTCCAGGCGCCCCCCTACCTCCCTGGAGCTCCAGGGAGTACCAGGAGCAAATCCAAATAGAAAAAAAAAAAGTTAAAGTCCAACCGCCACCAGGGGCTCGGGGTGAAAATCCTGCCCGGGAAGAGGCGCACAGCCTCGGGCAGGGCTTCCAGGGCGCCCCCCTACCTCCCTGGAGCTCCAGGGAGTACCAGGAGCAGAAAGAAATATTTTGTTTAAAAAAATGACAAAGTGCTGCGGCACTTAGGCTGTGGGGCGAAAACAGGCGGAGTACCAGGAGCACAAAGTTTAAGTTGGAGTACCAGGGGCACCAAAGTTTGAGTTGGTATACCAGGAGCAGGAAGTTTGGGCGGATGGTAGTCTGCTTGTATCCGGGGATGGGTGCTTAAGAGTGGGTCTGCAGGTTCGGCTGGTGCTGGGGTTCCTGGATGGTGGAGGTTAGGGGCCGGAGATAGGGGCAGCTAACAGGTGTGTGGGTGGCCGAGGCAGGGGCTCCAAATTGGGGTAAAAGTGAGGTGGAGGGCCCCCTGGAGGTAGGGGGCCGATAGCAGGTGTGTGTGGCCGAAGCAGGGGCTCTAAATTGGGTAAAAGGGAGGTGGAGAGCCGCCTGGAGGTAGGGGGCGGAAAGCAGGTGTGTGTGGCCGAAGAAGGGGCTTTAAATCGGGTAAAAGGGAGGTGGAGAGCCGCCTGGAGATAGGGGGCCCGCTCCCAGGTGTGTGTGGCCGAAGCAGGGGCTTTAAATCGGGTAAAAGGGAGGTGGAGAGCCGCCTGGAGATAGGGGCCCGCTCCCAGGTGTGTGTGGCCGAGCAGGGGCTTTAAATCGGGTAAAAGGGAGGTGGAGAGCCGCCTGGAGATAGGGGCCCGCTCCCAGGTGTGTGTGGCCGAAGCAGGTGCTCTAAATTGGGTTAAAAGTGAAGTGGAGAGCCGCCCGGAGATAGGGGGCCTCTCCCAGGTGTGTGTGGCCGAAGCAGGTGCTCTAAATTGGGTTAAAAGTGAAGTGGAGAGCCGCCCGGAGATAGGGGCCCGCTCCCAGGTGTGTGTGGCCGAAGCAGGGGCTCTAAATTGGGTTAAAAGTGAAGTGGAGAGCGCCTGGAGATAGGGGCCCGCTCCCAGGTGTGTGTGCCGAAGCAGGGGCTTTAAATCGGGTAAAAGGGAGGTGGAGAGCCGCCTGGAGATAGGGGCCCGCTCCCAGGTGTGTGTGGCCGAAGCAGGGGCTTTAAATCGGGTAAAAGGGAGGTGGAGAGCCGCCTGGAGATAGGGGCCCGCTCCCAGGTGTGTGTGGCCAAAGCAGGGGCTCTAAATTGGGTTAAAAGTGAAGTGGAGAGCCGCCTGGAGATAGGGCCCGCTCCCAGGTGTGTGTGGCCGAAGCAGGGGCTCTAAATTGGGTTAAAAGTGAAGTGGAGAGCCGCCTGGAGATAGGGGCCCGCTCCCAGGTGTGTGTGGCCGAAGCAGGTGCTCTAAATTGGGTAAAAGGGAGGTGGAGAGCCGCCTGAGATAGGGGCCCGCTCCCAGGTGTGTGTGGCCGAAGCAGGGGCTCTAAATTGGGTTAAAAGTGAAGTGGAGAGCCGCCAGGAGATAGGGGGCTTCTCCCAGGTGTGTGTGGCCGAAGCAGGTGCTCTAAATTGGGTTAAAAGTGAAGTGGAGAGCCGCCTGGAGATAGGGGCCCGCTCCCAGGTGTGTGTGGCCGAAGCAGGGGCTCTAAATTGGGTTAAAAGTGAAGTGGAGAGCCGCCTGGAGATAGGGGCCCGCTCCCAGGTGTGTGTGGCCGAAGCAGGGGCTCTAAATTGGTTTAAAAGTGAAGTGGAGAGCCGCCTGGAGATAGGGGCCCGCTCCCAGGTGTGTGTGCCGAAGCAGGGGCTCTAAATTGGGTAAAAGGGAGGTGGAGAGCCGCCTGGAGATAGAGGGCCGCTCCCCGGTGTGTGTGGCCGAAGCAGGTGCTCTAACTTGGGTTAAAAGTGAAGTGGAGGGCCCCCTGGAGGTAGGGGGCCGATAGCAGGTGTGTGTGGCCGAAGAAGGGGCTCTAAATCGGGTAAAAGGGAGGTGGAGAGCCGCCGGAGATAGGGGGCCTCTCCCAGGTGTGTGTGCCGAAGCAGGGGCTCCAAATCCGGTAAAAGGGAGGTGGAGAGCCGACTGGAGATAGGGGCGGATAGCAGGTGTGTGTGGCCGAAGAAGGGGCTCTAAATCGGGTAAAAGGGAGGTGGAGAGCCGCCTGGAGATAGGGGCCCGCTCCCAGGTGTGTGTGGCCGAAGCAGGGGCTCTAAATTGGGTAAAAGGGAGGTGGAGAGCGACCTGGAGATAGGGGGCCTCTCCCAGGTGTGTGTGGCCGAAGCAGGGGCTCTAATTGGGTTAAAAGTGAGGTGGAGGGCCCCCTGGAGGTAGGGGGCCGATAGCAGGTGTGTGTGGCCGAAGAAGGGGCTCTAAATCGGGTAAAAGGGAGGTGGAGAGCCGCCCGGAGATAGGGGGCCTCTCCCAGGTGTGTGTGGCCGAAGCAGGGGCTCCAAATCCGGTAAAAAGGGAGGTGGAGAGCCGACTGGAGATAGGGGGCGGATAGCAGGTGTGTGTGGCCGAAGAAGGGGCTCTAAATCGGGTAAAAGGGAGGTGGAGAGCCGCCTGGAGATAGGGGCCCGCTCCCAGGTGTGTGTGGCCGAAGCAGGGGCTCTAAATTGGGTAAAAGGGAGGTGGAGAGCCGACTGGAGATAGGGGGCCTCTCCCAGGTGTGTGTGGCCTAAGCAGGGGCTCTAAATTGGGTTAAAAGTGAGGTGGAGGGCCCCTGGAGGTAGGGGGCCGATAGCAGGTGTGTGTGGCCGAAGAAGGGGCTCTAAATCGGGTAAAAGGGAGGTGGAGAGCCGCCTGGAGATAGGGGGCCGCTCCCGGGTCTCTGGGTCCGAAAAAGGGGTTGAAATTCGGGTAGAGTTGGGCCCCGCTCCTCGGCCTCTCTGGTGTTTGGGTTAAGTCCCCAGGACCAGAGAGGGGGAACAGCGGGGGCAGTGGCCCCGCTTCTCGGCCTCTCTGGTGTTTGGGCGAGTGACACGGTAAGGGGTGGTTTTGCAAACAGGCTAAGTCCCCAAGACCAGAGAGGGGGAACCACGCGGGCAGTGGCCCCGCTTCTCGGCCTCTCTGGTGTTTGGGCGAGTGACACGGTAAGGGGTGGTTTTGCAAACAGGCTAAGTCCCCAAGACCAGAGAGGGGGAACCACGCGGGCAGTGGCCCCGCTTCTCGGCCTCTCTGGTGTTTTGGGCGAGTGACACGGTAAGGGGTGGTTTTGCAAACAGGCTAAGTCCCCAAGACCAGAGAGGGGGAACCACGCGGGCAGTGGCCCCGCTTCTCGGCCTCTCTGGTGTTTGGGCGAGTGACACGGTAAGGGGTGGTTTTGCAAACAGGCTAAGTCCCCAAGACCAGAGAGGGGGAACCACGCGGGCAGTGGCCCCGCTTCTCGGCCTCTCTGGTGTTTGGGCGAGTGACACGGTAAGGGGTGGTTTTGCAAACAGGCAAAGTCCCCAAGACCAGAGAGGGGGAACAGCGGGGGCAGTGGCCCCGCTTCTCGGCCTCTCTGGTGTTTGGGCGAGTGACACGGTAAGGGGTGGTTTTGCAAACAGGCAAAGTCCCCAAGACCAGAGAGGGGGAACAGCGGGGGCAGTGGCCCCGCTTCTCGGCCTCTCTGGTGTTTGGGCGAGTGACACGGTAAGGGGTGGTTTTGCAAACAGGCAAAGTCCCAAGACCAGAGAGGGGGAACAGCGGGGGCAGTGGCCCCGCTTCTCGGCCTCTCTGGTGTTTGGGCGAGTGACACGGTAAGGGGTGGTTTTGCAAACAGGCTAAGTCCCCAAGACCAGAGAGGGGGAACCACGCGGGCAGTGGCCCCGCTTCTCGGCCTCTCTGGTGTTTGGGCGAGTGACACGGTAAGGGGTGGTTTTGCAAACAGGCAAAGTCCCCAAGACCAGAGAGGGGGAACAGCGGGGGCAGTGGCCCCGCTTCTCGGCCTCTCTGGTGTTTGGGCGAGTGACACGGTAAGGGGTGGTTTTGCAAAACAGGCAAAGTCCCCAAGACCAGAGAGGGGGAACAGCGGGGGCAGTGGCCCCGCTTCTCGGCCTCTCTGGTGTTTGGGCGAGTGACACGGTAAGGGGTGGTTTTGCAAACAGGCAAAGTCCCCAAGACCAGAGAGGGGGAACAGCGGGGGCAGTGGCCCCGCTTCTCGGCCTCTCTGGTGTTTGGGCGAGTGACACGGTAAGGGGTGGTTTTGCAAACAGGCAAAGTCCCCAAGACCAGAGAGGGGGAACAGCGGGGGCAGTGGCCCCGCTTCTCGGCCTCTCTGGTGTTTGGGCGAGTGACACGGTAAGGGGTGGTTTTGCAAACAGGCTAAGTCCCCCAAGACCAGAGAGGGGGAACCACGCGGGCAGTGGCCCCGCTTCTCGGCCTCTCTGGTGTTTGGCGAGTGACACGGTAAGGGGGTGGTTTTGCAAACAGGCAAAGTCCCCAAGACCAGAGAGGGGGAACAGCGGGGGCAGTGGCCCCGCTTCTCGGCCTCTCTGGTGTTTGGGCGAGTGACACGGTAAGGGGTGGTTTTGCAAACAGGCAAAGTCCCCAAGACCAGAGAGGGGGAACAGCGGGGGCAGTGGCCCCGCTTCTCGGCCTCTCTGGTGTTTGGGCGAGTGACACGGTAAGGGGTGGTT
>NW_027605211.1:15000-17500 GCF_048128805.1 Centroberyx gerrardi
CCGCCACCAGGGGCTCGGGGTGAAAATCCTGCCCGGGAAGAGGCGCACAGCCTCGGGCAGGGCTTCCAGGGCGCCCCCCTACCTCCCTGGAGCTCCAGGGAGTACCAGGAGCAGAAAGAAATATTTTGTTTAAAAAAATGACAAAGTGCTGCGGCACTTAGGCTGTGGGGCGAAAACAGGCGGAGTACCAGGAGCACAAAGTTTAAGTTGGAGTACCAGGGGCACCAAAGTTTGAGTTGGTATACCAGGAGCAGGAAAGTTTGGGCGGATGGTAGTCTGCTTGTATCCGGGGATGGGTGCTTAAGAGTGGGTCTGCAGGTTCGGCTGGTGCTGGGGTTCCTGGATGGTGGAGGTTAGGGGCCGGAGATAGGGGGCAGCTAACAGGTGTGTGGGTGGCCGAGGCAGGGGCTCCAAATTGGGGTAAAAGTGAGGTGGAGGGCCCCCTGGAGGTAGGGGGCCGATAGCAGGTGTGTGTGGCCGAAGCAGGGGCTCTAAATTGGGTAAAAGGGAGGTGGAGAGCCGCCTGGAGGTAGGGGGCGGAAAGCAGGTGTGTGTGGCCGAAGAAGGGGCTTTAAATCGGGTAAAAGGGAGGTGGAGAGCCGCCTGGAGATAGGGGGCCCGCTCCCAGGTGTGTGTGGCCGAAGCAGGGGCTTTAAATCGGGTAAAAGGGAGGTGGAGAGCCGCCTGGAGATAGGGGCCCGCTCCCAGGTGTGTGTGGCCGAAGCAGGGGCTTTAAATCGGGTAAAAGGGAGGTGGAGAGCCGCCTGGAGATAGGGGCCCGCTCCCAGGTGTGTGTGGCCGAAGCAGGTGCTCTAAATTGGGTTAAAAGTGAAGTGGAGAGCCGCCCGGAGATAGGGGGCCTCTCCCAGGTGTGTGTGGCCGAAGCAGGTGCTCTAAATTGGGTTAAAAGTGAAGTGGAGAGCCGCCCGGAGATAGGGGCCCGCTCCCAGGTGTGTGTGGCCGAAGCAGGGGCTCTAAATTGGGTTAAAAGTGAAGTGGAGAGCCGCCTGGAGATAGGGGCCCGCTCCCAGGTGTGTGTGGCCGAAGCAGGGGCTTTAAATCGGGTAAAAGGGAGGTGGAGAGCCGCCTGGAGATAGGGGCCCGCTCCCAGGTGTGTGTGGCCGAAGCAGGGGCTTTAAATCGGGTAAAAGGGAGGTGGAGAGCCGCCTGGAGATAGGGGCCCGCTCCCAGGTGTGTGTGGCCAAAGCAGGGGCTCTAAATTGGGTTAAAAGTGAAGTGGAGAGCCGCCTGGAGATAGGGGCCCGCTCCCAGGTGTGTGTGGCCGAAGCAGGGGCTCTAAATTGGGTTAAAAGTGAAGTGGAGAGCCGCCTGGAGATAGGGGCCCGCTCCCAGGTGTGTGTGGCCGAAGCAGGTGCTCTAAATTGGGTAAAAGGGAGGTGGAGAGCCGCCTGGAGATAGGGGCCCGCTCCCAGGTGTGTGTGGCCGAAGCAGGGGCTCTAAATTGGGTTAAAAGTGAAGTGGAGAGCCGCCAGGAGATAGGGGGCTTCTCCCAGGTGTGTGTGGCCGAAGCAGGTGCTCTAAATTGGGTTAAAAGTGAAGTGGAGAGCCGCCTGGAGATAGGGGCCCGCTCCCAGGTGTGTGTGGCCGAAGCAGGGGCTCTAAATTGGGTTAAAAGTGAAGTGGAGAGCCGCCTGGAGATAGGGGCCCGCTCCCAGGTGTGTGTGGCCGAAGCAGGGGCTCTAAATTGGTTTAAAAGTGAAGTGGAGAGCCGCCTGGAGATAGGGGCCCGCTCCCAGGTGTGTGTGGCCGAAGCAGGGGCTCTAAATTGGGTAAAAGGGAGGTGGAGAGCCGCCTGGAGATAGAGGGCCGCTCCCCGGTGTGTGTGGCCGAAGCAGGTGCTCTAACTTGGGTTAAAAGTGAAGTGGAGGGCCCCCTGGAGGTAGGGGGCCGATAGCAGGTGTGTGTGGCCGAAGAAGGGGCTCTAAATCGGGTAAAAGGGAGGTGGAGAGCCGCCCGGAGATAGGGGGCCTCTCCCAGGTGTGTGTGGCCGAAGCAGGGGCTCCAAATCCGGTAAAAGGGAGGTGGAGAGCCGACTGGAGATAGGGGGCGGATAGCAGGTGTGTGTGGCCGAAGAAGGGGCTCTAAATCGGGTAAAAGGGAGGTGGAGAGCCGCCTGGAGATAGGGGCCCGCTCCCAGGTGTGTGTGGCCGAAGCAGGGGCTCTAAATTGGGTAAAAGGGAGGTGGAGAGCCGACTGGAGATAGGGGGCCTCTCCCAGGTGTGTGTGGCCGAAGCAGGGGCTCTAAATTGGGTTAAAAGTGAGGTGGAGGGCCCCCTGGAGGTAGGGGGCCGATAGCAGGTGTGTGTGGCCGAAGAAGGGGCTCTAAATCGGGTAAAAGGGAGGTGGAGAGCCGCCCGGAGATAGGGGGCCTCTCCCAGGTGTGTGTGGCCGAAGCAGGGGCTCCAAATCCGGTAAAAGGGAGGTGGAGAGCCGACTGGAGATAGGGGGCGGATAGCAGGTGTGTGTGGCCGAAGAAGGG
>NW_027605211.1:30000-32500 GCF_048128805.1 Centroberyx gerrardi
CCGCCTGGAGATAGAGGGCCGCTCCCCGGTGTGTGTGGCCGAAGCAGGGGCTTTAAATCGGGTAAAAGGGAGGTGGAGAGCCGCCTGGAGATAGGGGGCCGCTCCCAGGTGTGTGTGGCCGAAGCAGGGGCTTTAAATCGGGTAAAAGGGAGGTGGAGAGCCGCCTGGAGATAGGGGCCCGCTCCCAGGTGTGTGTGGCCGAAGCAGGGGCTTTAAATCGGGTAAAAGGGAGGTGGAGAGCCGCCTGGAGATAGGGGCCCGCTCCCAGGTGTGTGTGGCCGAAGCAGGGGCTCTAAATTGGGTTAAAAGTGAAGTGGAGAGCCGCCTGGAGATAGGGGCCCGCTCCCAGGTGTGTGTGGCCGAAGCAGGGGCTTTAAATCGGGTAAAAGGGAGGTGGAGAGCCGCCTGGAGATAGGGGCCCGCTCCCAGGTGTGTGTGGCCGAAGCAGGGGCTTTAAATCGGGTAAAAGGGAGGTGGAGAGCCGCCTGGAGATAGGGGGCCGCTCCCAGGTGTGTGTGGCCGAAGCAGGGGCTTTAAATCGGGTAAAAGGGAGGTGGAGAGCCGCCTGGAGATAGGGGCCCGCTCCCAGGTGTGTGTGGCCGAAGCAGGGGCTTTAAATCGGGTAAAAGGGAGGTGGAGAGCCGCCTGGAGATAGGGGCCCGCTCCCAGGTGTGTGTGGCCGAAGCAGGGGCTCTAAATTGGGTTAAAAGTGAAGTGGAGAGCCGCCTGGAGATAGGGGCCCGCTCCCAGGTGTGTGTGGCCGAAGCAGGGGCTTTAAATCGGGTAAAAGGGAGGTGGAGAGCCGCCTGGAGATAGGGGCCCGCTCCCAGGTGTGTGTGGCCGAAGCAGGGGCTTTAAATCGGGTAAAAGGGAGGTGGAGAGCCGCCTGGAGATAGGGGGCCGCTCCCAGGTGTGTGTGGCCGAAGCAGGGGCTTTAAATCGGGTAAAAGGGAGGTGGAGAGCCGCCTGGAGATAGGGGCCCGCTCCCAGGTGTGTGTGGCCGAAGCAGGGGCTTTAAATCGGGTAAAAGGGAGGTGGAGAGCCGCCTGGAGATAGGGGCCCGCTCCCAGGTGTGTGTGGCCGAAGCAGGGGCTCTAAATTGGGTTAAAAGTGAAGTGGAGAGCCGCCTGGAGATAGGGGCCCGCTCCCAGGTGTGTGTGGCCGAAGCAGGGGCTTTAAATCGGGTAAAAGGGAGGTGGAGAGCCGCCTGGAGATAGGGGCCCGCTCCCAGGTGTGTGTGGCCGAAGCAGGGGCTTTAAATCGGGTAAAAGGGAGGTGGAGAGCCGCCTGGAGATAGGGGGCCGCTCCCAGGTGTGTGTGGCCGAAGCAGGGGCTTTAAATCGGGTAAAAGGGAGGTGGAGAGCCGCCTGGAGATAGGGGCCCGCTCCCAGGTGTGTGTGGCCGAAGCAGGGGCTTTAAATCGGGTAAAAGGGAGGTGGAGAGCCGCCTGGAGATAGGGGCCCGCTCCCAGGTGTGTGTGGCCGAAGCAGGGGCTCTAAATTGGGTTAAAAGTGAAGTGGAGAGCCGCCTGGAGATAGGGGCCCGCTCCCAGGTGTGTGTGGCCGAAGCAGGGGCTTTAAATCGGGTAAAAGGGAGGTGGAGAGCCGCCTGGAGATAGGGGCCCGCTCCCAGGTGTGTGTGGCCGAAGCAGGGGCTTTAAATCGGGTAAAAGGGAGGTGGAGAGCCGCCTGGAGATAGGGGGCCGCTCCCAGGTGTGTGTGGCCGAAGCAGGGGCTTTAAATCGGGTAAAAGGGAGGTGGAGAGCCGCCTGGAGATAGGGGCCCGCTCCCAGGTGTGTGTGGCCGAAGCAGGGGCTTTAAATCGGGTAAAAGGGAGGTGGAGAGCCGCCTGGAGATAGGGGCCCGCTCCCAGGTGTGTGTGGCCGAAGCAGGGGCTCTAAATTGGGTTAAAAGTGAAGTGGAGAGCCGCCTGGAGATAGGGGCCCGCTCCCAGGTGTGTGTGGCCGAAGCAGGGGCTTTAAATCGGGTAAAAGGGAGGTGGAGAGCCGCCTGGAGATAGGGGCCCGCTCCCAGGTGTGTGTGGCCGAAGCAGGGGCTTTAAATCGGGTAAAAGGGAGGTGGAGAGCCGCCTGGAGATAGGGGGCCGCTCCCAGGTGTGTGTGGCCGAAGCAGGGGCTTTAAATCGGGTAAAAGGGAGGTGGAGAGCCGCCTGGAGATAGGGGCCCGCTCCCAGGTGTGTGTGGCCGAAGCAGGGGCTTTAAATCGGGTAAAAGGGAGGTGGAGAGCCGCCTGGAGATAGGGGCCCGCTCCCAGGTGTGTGTGGCCGAAGCAGGGGCTCTAAATTGGGTTAAAAGTGAAGTGGAGAGCCGCCTGGAGATAGGGGCCCGCTCCCAGGTGTGTGTGGCCGAAGCAGGGGCTTTAAATCGGGTAAAAGGGAGGTGGAGAGCCGCCTGGAGATAGGGGGCCGCTCCCAGGTGTGTGTGGCCGAAGCAGGGGCTTTAAATCGGGTAAAAGGGAGGTGGAGAGCCGCCTGGAGATAG
>NW_027605211.1:45000-47500 GCF_048128805.1 Centroberyx gerrardi
AGGTGTGTGTGGCCGAAGCAGGGGCTTTAAATCGGGTAAAAGGGAGGTGGAGAGCCGCCTGGAGATAGGGGGCCGCTCCCAGGTGTGTGTGGCCGAAGCAGGGGCTTTAAATCGGGTAAAAGGGAGGTGGAGAGCCGCCTGGAGATAGGGGCCCGCTCCCAGGTGTGTGTGGCCGAAGCAGGGGCTTTAAATCGGGTAAAAGGGAGGTGGAGAGCCGCCTGGAGATAGGGGCCCGCTCCCAGGTGTGTGTGGCCGAAGCAGGGGCTCTAAATTGGGTTAAAAGTGAAGTGGAGAGCCGCCTGGAGATAGGGGCCCGCTCCCAGGTGTGTGTGGCCGAAGCAGGGGCTTTAAATCGGGTAAAAGGGAGGTGGAGAGCCGCCTGGAGATAGGGGCCCGCTCCCAGGTGTGTGTGGCCGAAGCAGGGGCTTTAAATCGGGTAAAAGGGAGGTGGAGAGCCGCCTGGAGATAGGGGGCCGCTCCCAGGTGTGTGTGGCCGAAGCAGGGGCTTTAAATCGGGTAAAAGGGAGGTGGAGAGCCGCCTGGAGATAGGGGCCCGCTCCCAGGTGTGTGTGGCCGAAGCAGGGGCTTTAAATCGGGTAAAAGGGAGGTGGAGAGCCGCCTGGAGATAGGGGCCCGCTCCCAGGTGTGTGTGGCCGAAGCAGGGGCTCTAAATTGGGTTAAAAGTGAAGTGGAGAGCCGCCTGGAGATAGGGGCCCGCTCCCAGGTGTGTGTGGCCGAAGCAGGGGCTTTAAATCGGGTAAAAGGGAGGTGGAGAGCCGCCTGGAGATAGGGGCCCGCTCCCAGGTGTGTGTGGCCGAAGCAGGGGCTTTAAATCGGGTAAAAGGGAGGTGGAGAGCCGCCTGGAGATAGGGGGCCGCTCCCAGGTGTGTGTGGCCGAAGCAGGGGCTTTAAATCGGGTAAAAGGGAGGTGGAGAGCCGCCTGGAGATAGGGGCCCGCTCCCAGGTGTGTGTGGCCGAAGCAGGGGCTTTAAATCGGGTAAAAGGGAGGTGGAGAGCCGCCTGGAGATAGGGGCCCGCTCCCAGGTGTGTGTGGCCGAAGCAGGGGCTCTAAATTGGGTTAAAAGTGAAGTGGAGAGCCGCCTGGAGATAGGGGCCCGCTCCCAGGTGTGTGTGGCCGAAGCAGGGGCTTTAAATCGGGTAAAAGGGAGGTGGAGAGCCGCCTGGAGATAGGGGGCCGCTCCCAGGTGTGTGTGGCCGAAGCAGGGGCTTTAAATCGGGTAAAAGGGAGGTGGAGAGCCGCCTGGAGATAGGGGCCCGCTCCCAGGTGTGTGTGGCCGAAGCAGGGGCTTTAAATCGGGTAAAAGGGAGGTGGAGAGCCGCCTGGAGATAGGGGCCCGCTCCCAGGTGTGTGTGGCCGAAGCAGGGGCTCTAAATTGGGTTAAAAGTGAAGTGGAGAGCCGCCTGGAGATAGGGGCCCGCTCCCAGGTGTGTGTGGCCGAAGCAGGGGCTTTAAATCGGGTAAAAGGGAGGTGGAGAGCCGCCTGGAGATAGGGGCCCGCTCCCAGGTGTGTGTGGCCGAAGCAGGGGCTTTAAATCGGGTAAAAGGGAGGTGGAGAGCCGCCTGGAGATAGGGGCCCGCTCCCAGGTGTGTGTGGCCGAAGCAGGGGCTCCAAATCCGGTAAAAGGGAGGTGGAGAGCCGACTGGAGATAGGGGGCGGATAGCAGGTGTGTGTGGCCGAAGAAGGGGCTCTAAATCGGGTAAAAGGGAGGTGGAGAGCCGCCTGGAGATAGGGGCCCGCTCCCAGGTGTGTGTGGCCGAAGCAGGGGCTCTAAATTGGGTAAAAGGGAGGTGGAGAGCCGACTGGAGATAGGGGGCCTCTCCCAGGTGTGTGTGGCCGAAGCAGGGGCTCTAAATTGGGTTAAAAGTGAGGTGGAGGGCCCCCTGGAGGTAGGGGGCCGATAGCAGGTGTGTGTGGCCGAAGAAGGGGCTCTAAATCGGGTAAAAGGGAGGTGGAGAGCCGCCTGGAGATAGGGGGCCGCTCCCGGGTCTCTGGGTCCGAAAAAGGGGTTGAAATTCGGGTAGAGTTGGGCCCCGCTCCTCGGCCTCTCTGGTGTTTGGGTTAAGTCCCCAGGACCAGAGAGGGGGAACAGCGGGGGCAGTGGCCCCGCTTCTCGGCCTCTCTGGTGTTTGGGCGAGTGACACGGTAAGGGGTGGTTTTGCAAACAGGCTAAGTCCCCAAGACCAGAGAGGGGGAACCACGCGGGCAGTGGCCCCGCTTCTCGGCCTCTCTGGTGTTTGGGCGAGTGACACGGTAAGGGGTGGTTTTGCAAACAGGCTAAGTCCCCAAGACCAGAGAGGGGGAACCACGCGGGCAGTGGCCCCGCTTCTCGGCCTCTCTGGTGTTTGGGCGAGTGACACGGTAAGGGGTGGTTTTGCAAACAGGCTAAGTCCCCAAGACCAGAGAGGGGGAACCACGCGGGCAGTGGCCCCGCTTCTCGGCCTCTCTGGTGTTTGGGCGAGTGACACGGTAAGGGGTGG
>NW_027605211.1:52304-57304 GCF_048128805.1 Centroberyx gerrardi
CATAGGAAAAAAAAAAAAAAATAAAAAAATAAAGTCCAAGTCCCACCACCGGCTCTGGGTGAAAGCCCTGCCCGGGAAGGGGCGCACAGCCTCGGGCAGGGCTGCCAGGGCGCTCCCCTACCTCCCTGGTTCTCCACATAGTGCCAGGGGCACTTAGAAAAAAAAAAAAAAAAAGTTAAAGTCCAACCGCCACCAGGGGCTCGGGGTGAAAGCCCTGCCCGGGAAGGGGCGCACAGCCTCGGGCAGGGCGCCCCCCTACCATCCCTGGAGCTCCAGGGAGTACCAGGAGCAAATCCAAATAGAAAAAAAAAAGTTAAAGTCCAACCGCCACCAGGGGCTCGGGGTGAAAATCCTGCCCGGGAAGAGGCGCACAGCCTCGGGCAGGGCGCCCCCCTACCATCCCTGGAGCTCCAGGGAGTACCAGGAGCAAATCCAAATAGAAAAAAAAAAGTTAAAGTCCAACTGCCACCAGGGGCTCGGGGTGAAAATCCTGCCCGGGAAGAGGCGCACAGCCTCGGGCAGGGCTTCCAGGGCGCCCCCCTACCTCCCTGGAGCTCCAGGGAGTACCAGGAGCAAATCCAAATAGAAAAAAAAAAGTTAAAGTCCAACCGCCACCAGGGGCTCGGTGTGAAAATCCTGCCCGGGAAGAGGCGCACAGCCTCGGGCAAGGCGCCCCCCTACCATCCCTGGAGCTCCAGGGAGTACCAGGAGCAAATCCAAATAGAAAAAAAAAAGTTAAAGTCCAACCGCCACCAGGGGCTCGGGGTGAAAGCCCTGCCCGGGAAGGGGCGCACAGCCTCGGGCAGGGCGCCCCCCTACCATCCCTGGAGCTCCAGGGAGTACCAGGAGCAAATCCAAATAGAAAAAAAAAAGTTAAAGTCCAACCGCCACCAGGGGCTCGGGGTGAAAGCCCTGCCCGGGAAGGGGCGCACAGCCTCGGGCAGGGCGCCCCCCTACCATCCCTGGAGCTCCAGGGAGTACCAGGAGCAAATCCAAATAGAAAAAAAAAAGTTAAAGTCCAACCGCCACCAGGGGCTCGGGGTGAAAATCCTGCCCGGGAAGAGGCGCACAGCCTCGGGCAGGGCGCCCCCCTACCATCCCTGGAGCTCCAGGGAGTACCAGGAGCAAATCCAAATAGAAAAAAAAAAGTTAAAGTCCAACTGCCACCAGGGGCTCGGGGTGAAAATCCTGCCCGGGAAGAGGCGCACAGCCTCGGGCAGGGCTTCCAGGGCGCCCCCCTACCTCCCTGGAGCTCCAGGGAGTACCAGGAGCAAATCCAAATAGAAAAAAAAAAGTTAAAGTCCAACCGCCACCAGGAGCTCGGTGTGAAAATCCTGCCCGGGAAGAGGCGCACAGCCTCGGGCAGGGCTTCCAGGGCGCCCCCCTACCTCCCTGGAGCTCCAGGGAGTACCAGGAGCAAATCCAAATAGAAAAAAAAAAGGTTAAAGTCCAACCGCCACCAGGGGCTCGGGGTGAAAATCCTGCCCGGGAAGAGGCGCACAGCCTCGGGCAGGGCTTCCAGGGCGCCCCCCTACCTCCCTGGAGCTCCAGGGAGTACCAGGAGCAGAAAGAAATATTTTGTTTAAAAAAAAGACAAAGTGCTGCGGCACTTAGGCTGTGGGGCGAAAACAGGCGGAGTACCAGGAGCACAAAGTTTAAGTTGGAGTACCAGGGGCACCAAAGATTAAGTTGGTACACCAGGGGCACCAAAGTTTGAGTTGGTATACCAGGAGCAGGAAAGTTTGGGCGGATGGTAGTCTGCTTGTATCCGGGGAGGGGTGCTTAAGAGTGGGTCTGCAGGTTCGGCTGGTGCTGGGGTTCCTGGATGGTGGAGGTTAGGGGCCGGAGATAGGGGGCAGCTAACAGGTGTGTGGGTGGCCGAGGCAGGGGCTCCAAATTGGGGTAAAAGTGAGGTGGAGGGCCCCCTGGAGGTAGGGGGCCGATAGCAGGTGTGTGTGGCCGAAGCAGGTGCTCTAAATTGGGTAAAAGGGAGGTGGAGAGCCGCCTGGAGATAGAGGGCCGCTCCCCGGTGTGTGTGGCCGAAGCAGGGGCTTTAAATCGGGTAAAAGGGAGGTGGAGAGCCGCCTGGAGATAGGGGGCCGCTCCCAGGTGTGTGTGGCCGAAGCAGGGGCTTTAAATCGGGTAAAAGGGAGGTGGAGAGCCGCCTGGAGATAGGGGCCCGCTCCCAGGTGTGTGTGGCCGAAGCAGGGGCTTTAAATCGGGTAAAAGGGAGGTGGAGAGCCGCCTGGAGATAGGGGCCCGCTCCCAGGTGTGTGTGGCCGAAGCAGGGGCTCTAAATTGGGTTAAAAGTGAAGTGGAGAGCCGCCTGGAGATAGGGGCCCGCTCCCAGGTGTGTGTGGCCGAAGCAGGGGCTTTAAATCGGGTAAAAGGGAGGTGGAGAGCCGCCTGGAGATAGGGGCCCGCTCCCAGGTGTGTGTGGCCGAAGCAGGGGCTTTAAATCGGGTAAAAGGGAGGTGGAGAGCCGCCTGGAGATAGGGGGCCGCTCCCAGGTGTGTGTGGCCGAAGCAGGGGCTTTAAATCGGGTAAAAGGGAGGTGGAGAGCCGCCTGGAGATAGGGGCCCGCTCCCAGGTGTGTGTGGCCGAAGCAGGGGCTTTAAATCGGGTAAAAGGGAGGTGGAGAGCCGCCTGGAGATAGGGGCCCGCTCCCAGGTGTGTGTGGCCGAAGCAGGGGCTCTAAATTGGGTTAAAAGTGAAGTGGAGAGCCGCCTGGAGATAGGGGCCCGCTCCCAGGTGTGTGTGGCCGAAGCAGGGGCTTTAAATCGGGTAAAAGGGAGGTGGAGAGCCGCCTGGAGATAGGGGCCCGCTCCCAGGTGTGTGTGGCCGAAGCAGGGGCTTTAAATCGGGTAAAAGGGAGGTGGAGAGCCGCCTGGAGATAGGGGGCCGCTCCCAGGTGTGTGTGGCCGAAGCAGGGGCTTTAAATCGGGTAAAAGGGAGGTGGAGAGCCGCCTGGAGATAGGGGCCCGCTCCCAGGTGTGTGTGGCCGAAGCAGGGGCTTTAAATCGGGTAAAAGGGAGGTGGAGAGCCGCCTGGAGATAGGGGCCCGCTCCCAGGTGTGTGTGGCCGAAGCAGGGGCTCTAAATTGGGTTAAAAGTGAAGTGGAGAGCCGCCTGGAGATAGGGGCCCGCTCCCAGGTGTGTGTGGCCGAAGCAGGGGCTTTAAATCGGGTAAAAGGGAGGTGGAGAGCCGCCTGGAGATAGGGGGCCGCTCCCAGGTGTGTGTGGCCGAAGCAGGGGCTTTAAATCGGGTAAAAGGGAGGTGGAGAGCCGCCTGGAGATAGGGGCCCGCTCCCAGGTGTGTGTGGCCGAAGCAGGGGCTTTAAATCGGGTAAAAGGGAGGTGGAGAGCCGCCTGGAGATAGGGGCCCGCTCCCAGGTGTGTGTGGCCGAAGCAGGGGCTCTAAATTGGGTTAAAAGTGAAGTGGAGAGCCGCCTGGAGATAGGGGCCCGCTCCCAGGTGTGTGTGGCCGAAGCAGGGGCTTTAAATCGGGTAAAAGGGAGGTGGAGAGCCGCCTGGAGATAGGGGCCCGCTCCCAGGTGTGTGTGGCCGAAGCAGGGGCTTTAAATCGGGTAAAAGGGAGGTGGAGAGCCGCCTGGAGATAGGGGCCCGCTCCCAGGTGTGTGTGGCCGAAGCAGGGGCTCCAAATCCGGTAAAAGGGAGGTGGAGAGCCGACTGGAGATAGGGGGCGGATAGCAGGTGTGTGTGGCCGAAGAAGGGGCTCTAAATCGGGTAAAAGGGAGGTGGAGAGCCGCCTGGAGATAGGGGCCCGCTCCCAGGTGTGTGTGGCCGAAGCAGGGGCTCTAAATTGGGTAAAAGGGAGGTGGAGAGCCGACTGGAGATAGGGGGCCTCTCCCAGGTGTGTGTGGCCGAAGCAGGGGCTCTAAATTGGGTTAAAAGTGAGGTGGAGGGCCCCCTGGAGGTAGGGGGCCGATAGCAGGTGTGTGTGGCCGAAGAAGGGGCTCTAAATCGGGTAAAAGGGAGGTGGAGAGCCGCCTGGAGATAGGGGGCCGCTCCCGGGTCTCTGGGTCCGAAAAAGGGGTTGAAATTCGGGTAGAGTTGGGCCCCGCTCCTCGGCCTCTCTGGTGTTTGGGTTAAGTCCCCAGGACCAGAGAGGGGGAACAGCGGGGGCAGTGGCCCCGCTTCTCGGCCTCTCTGGTGTTTGGGCGAGTGACACGGTAAGGGGTGGTTTTGCAAACAGGCTAAGTCCCCAAGACCAGAGAGGGGGAACCACGCGGGCAGTGGCCCCGCTTCTCGGCCTCTCTGGTGTTTGGGCGAGTGACACGGTAAGGGGTGGTTTTGCAAACAGGCTAAGTCCCCAAGACCAGAGAGGGGGAACCACGCGGGCAGTGGCCCCGCTTCTCGGCCTCTCTGGTGTTTGGGCGAGTGACACGGTAAGGGGTGGTTTTGCAAACAGGCTAAGTCCCCAAGACCAGAGAGGGGGAACCACGCGGGCAGTGGCCCCGCTTCTCGGCCTCTCTGGTGTTTGGGCGAGTGACACGGTAAGGGGTGGTTTTGCAAACAGGCAAAGTCCCCAAGACCAGAGAGGGGGAACAGCGGGGGCAGTGGCCCCGCTTCTCGGCCTCTCTGGTGTTTGGGCGAGTGACACGGTAAGGGGTGGTTTTGCAAACAGGCAAAGTCCCCAAGACCAGAGAGGGGGAACAGCGGGGGCAGTGGCCCCGCTTCTCGGCCTCTCTGGTGTTTGGGCGAGTGACACGGTAAGGGGTGGTTTTGCAAACAGGCAAAGTCCCCAAGACCAGAGAGGGGGAACCACGCGGGCAGTGGCCCCGCTTCTCGGCCTCTCTGGTGTTTGGGCGAGTGACACGGTAAGGGGTGGTTTTGCAAACAGGCAAAGTCCCCAAGACCAGAGAGGGGGAACAGCGGGGGCAGTGGCCCCGCTTCTCGGCCTCTCTGGTGTTTGGGCGAGTGACACGGTAAGGGGTGGTTTTGCAAACAGGCTAAGTCCCCAAGACCAGAGAGGGGGAA
>NW_027605211.1:67304-69804 GCF_048128805.1 Centroberyx gerrardi
TACCAGGAGCACAAAGTTTAAGTTGGAGTACCAGGGGCACCAAAGATTAAGTTGGTACACCAGGGGCACCAAAGTTTGAGTTGGTATACCAGGAGCAGGAAAGTTTGGGCGGATGGTAGTCTGCTTGTATCCGGGGAGGGGTGCTTAAGAGTGGGTCTGCAGGTTCGGCTGGTGCTGGGGTTCCTGGATGGTGGAGGTTAGGGGCCGGAGATAGGGGGCAGCTAACAGGTGTGTGGGTGGCCGAGGCAGGGGCTCCAAATTGGGGTAAAAGTGAGGTGGAGGGCCCCCTGGAGGTAGGGGGCCGATAGCAGGTGTGTGTGGCCGAAGCAGGTGCTCTAAATTGGGTAAAAGGGAGGTGGAGAGCCGCCTGGAGATAGAGGGCCGCTCCCCGGTGTGTGTGGCCGAAGCAGGGGCTTTAAATCGGGTAAAAGGGAGGTGGAGAGCCGCCTGGAGATAGGGGGCCGCTCCCAGGTGTGTGTGGCCGAAGCAGGGGCTTTAAATCGGGTAAAAGGGAGGTGGAGAGCCGCCTGGAGATAGGGGCCCGCTCCCAGGTGTGTGTGGCCGAAGCAGGGGCTTTAAATCGGGTAAAAGGGAGGTGGAGAGCCGCCTGGAGATAGGGGCCCGCTCCCAGGTGTGTGTGGCCGAAGCAGGGGCTCTAAATTGGGTTAAAAGTGAAGTGGAGAGCCGCCTGGAGATAGGGGCCCGCTCCCAGGTGTGTGTGGCCGAAGCAGGGGCTTTAAATCGGGTAAAAGGGAGGTGGAGAGCCGCCTGGAGATAGGGGCCCGCTCCCAGGTGTGTGTGGCCGAAGCAGGGGCTTTAAATCGGGTAAAAGGGAGGTGGAGAGCCGCCTGGAGATAGGGGGCCGCTCCCAGGTGTGTGTGGCCGAAGCAGGGGCTTTAAATCGGGTAAAAGGGAGGTGGAGAGCCGCCTGGAGATAGGGGCCCGCTCCCAGGTGTGTGTGGCCGAAGCAGGGGCTTTAAATCGGGTAAAAGGGAGGTGGAGAGCCGCCTGGAGATAGGGGCCCGCTCCCAGGTGTGTGTGGCCGAAGCAGGGGCTCTAAATTGGGTTAAAAGTGAAGTGGAGAGCCGCCTGGAGATAGGGGCCCGCTCCCAGGTGTGTGTGGCCGAAGCAGGGGCTTTAAATCGGGTAAAAGGGAGGTGGAGAGCCGCCTGGAGATAGGGGGCCGCTCCCAGGTGTGTGTGGCCGAAGCAGGGGCTTTAAATCGGGTAAAAGGGAGGTGGAGAGCCGCCTGGAGATAGGGGCCCGCTCCCAGGTGTGTGTGGCCGAAGCAGGGGCTTTAAATCGGGTAAAAGGGAGGTGGAGAGCCGCCTGGAGATAGGGGCCCGCTCCCAGGTGTGTGTGGCCGAAGCAGGGGCTCTAAATTGGGTTAAAAGTGAAGTGGAGAGCCGCCTGGAGATAGGGGCCCGCTCCCAGGTGTGTGTGGCCGAAGCAGGGGCTTTAAATCGGGTAAAAGGGAGGTGGAGAGCCGCCTGGAGATAGGGGCCCGCTCCCAGGTGTGTGTGGCCGAAGCAGGGGCTTTAAATCGGGTAAAAGGGAGGTGGAGAGCCGCCTGGAGATAGGGGCCCGCTCCCAGGTGTGTGTGGCCGAAGCAGGGGCTCCAAATCCGGTAAAAGGGAGGTGGAGAGCCGACTGGAGATAGGGGGCGGATAGCAGGTGTGTGTGGCCGAAGAAGGGGCTCTAAATCGGGTAAAAGGGAGGTGGAGAGCCGCCTGGAGATAGGGGCCCGCTCCCAGGTGTGTGTGGCCGAAGCAGGGGCTCTAAATTGGGTAAAAGGGAGGTGGAGAGCCGACTGGAGATAGGGGGCCTCTCCCAGGTGTGTGTGGCCGAAGCAGGGGCTCTAAATTGGGTTAAAAGTGAGGTGGAGGGCCCCCTGGAGGTAGGGGGCCGATAGCAGGTGTGTGTGGCCGAAGAAGGGGCTCTAAATCGGGTAAAAGGGAGGTGGAGAGCCGCCTGGAGATAGGGGGCCGCTCCCGGGTCTCTGGGTCCGAAAAAGGGGTTGAAATTCGGGTAGAGTTGGGCCCCGCTCCTCGGCCTCTCTGGTGTTTGGGTTAAGTCCCCAGGACCAGAGAGGGGGAACAGCGGGGGCAGTGGCCCCGCTTCTCGGCCTCTCTGGTGTTTGGGCGAGTGACACGGTAAGGGGTGGTTTTGCAAACAGGCTAAGTCCCCAAGACCAGAGAGGGGGAACCACGCGGGCAGTGGCCCCGCTTCTCGGCCTCTCTGGTGTTTGGGCGAGTGACACGGTAAGGGGTGGTTTTGCAAACAGGCTAAGTCCCCAAGACCAGAGAGGGGGAACCACGCGGGCAGTGGCCCCGCTTCTCGGCCTCTCTGGTGTTTGGGCGAGTGACACGGTAAGGGGTGGTTTTGCAAACAGGCTAAGTCCCCAAGACCAGAGAGGGGGAACCACGCGGGCAGTGGCCCCGCTTCTCGGCCTCTCTGGTGTTTGGGCGAGTGACACGGTAAGGGGTGGTTTTGCAAACAG
>NW_027605211.1:79804-84804 GCF_048128805.1 Centroberyx gerrardi
GGGTGAAAATCCTGCCCGGGAAGAGGCGCACAGCCTCGGGCAGGGCTTCCAGGGCGCCCCCCTACCTCCCTGGAGCTCCAGGGAGTACCAGGAGCAAATCCAAATAGAAAAAAAAAAGTTAAAGTCCAACCGCCACCAGGAGCTCGGTGTGAAAATCCTGCCCGGGAAGAGGCGCACAGCCTCGGGCAGGGCTTCCAGGGCGCCCCCCTACCTCCCTGGAGCTCCAGGGAGTACCAGGAGCAAATCCAAATAGAAAAAAAAAAGGTTAAAGTCCAACCGCCACCAGGGGCTCGGGGTGAAAATCCTGCCCGGGAAGAGGCGCACAGCCTCGGGCAGGGCTTCCAGGGCGCCCCCCTACCTCCCTGGAGCTCCAGGGAGTACCAGGAGCAGAAAGAAATATTTTGTTTAAAAAAAAGACAAAGTGCTGCGGCACTTAGGCTGTGGGGCGAAAACAGGCGGAGTACCAGGAGCACAAAGTTTAAGTTGGAGTACCAGGGGCACCAAAGATTAAGTTGGTACACCAGGGGCACCAAAGTTTGAGTTGGTATACCAGGAGCAGGAAAGTTTGGGCGGATGGTAGTCTGCTTGTATCCGGGGAGGGGTGCTTAAGAGTGGGTCTGCAGGTTCGGCTGGTGCTGGGGTTCCTGGATGGTGGAGGTTAGGGGCCGGAGATAGGGGGCAGCTAACAGGTGTGTGGGTGGCCGAGGCAGGGGCTCCAAATTGGGGTAAAAGTGAGGTGGAGGGCCCCCTGGAGGTAGGGGGCCGATAGCAGGTGTGTGTGGCCGAAGCAGGTGCTCTAAATTGGGTAAAAGGGAGGTGGAGAGCCGCCTGGAGATAGAGGGCCGCTCCCCGGTGTGTGTGGCCGAAGCAGGGGCTTTAAATCGGGTAAAAGGGAGGTGGAGAGCCGCCTGGAGATAGGGGGCCGCTCCCAGGTGTGTGTGGCCGAAGCAGGGGCTTTAAATCGGGTAAAAGGGAGGTGGAGAGCCGCCTGGAGATAGGGGCCCGCTCCCAGGTGTGTGTGGCCGAAGCAGGGGCTTTAAATCGGGTAAAAGGGAGGTGGAGAGCCGCCTGGAGATAGGGGCCCGCTCCCAGGTGTGTGTGGCCGAAGCAGGGGCTCTAAATTGGGTTAAAAGTGAAGTGGAGAGCCGCCTGGAGATAGGGGCCCGCTCCCAGGTGTGTGTGGCCGAAGCAGGGGCTTTAAATCGGGTAAAAGGGAGGTGGAGAGCCGCCTGGAGATAGGGGCCCGCTCCCAGGTGTGTGTGGCCGAAGCAGGGGCTTTAAATCGGGTAAAAGGGAGGTGGAGAGCCGCCTGGAGATAGGGGGCCGCTCCCAGGTGTGTGTGGCCGAAGCAGGGGCTTTAAATCGGGTAAAAGGGAGGTGGAGAGCCGCCTGGAGATAGGGGCCCGCTCCCAGGTGTGTGTGGCCGAAGCAGGGGCTTTAAATCGGGTAAAAGGGAGGTGGAGAGCCGCCTGGAGATAGGGGCCCGCTCCCAGGTGTGTGTGGCCGAAGCAGGGGCTCTAAATTGGGTTAAAAGTGAAGTGGAGAGCCGCCTGGAGATAGGGGCCCGCTCCCAGGTGTGTGTGGCCGAAGCAGGGGCTTTAAATCGGGTAAAAGGGAGGTGGAGAGCCGCCTGGAGATAGGGGCCCGCTCCCAGGTGTGTGTGGCCGAAGCAGGGGCTTTAAATCGGGTAAAAGGGAGGTGGAGAGCCGCCTGGAGATAGGGGGCCGCTCCCAGGTGTGTGTGGCCGAAGCAGGGGCTTTAAATCGGGTAAAAGGGAGGTGGAGAGCCGCCTGGAGATAGGGGCCCGCTCCCAGGTGTGTGTGGCCGAAGCAGGGGCTTTAAATCGGGTAAAAGGGAGGTGGAGAGCCGCCTGGAGATAGGGGCCCGCTCCCAGGTGTGTGTGGCCGAAGCAGGGGCTCTAAATTGGGTTAAAAGTGAAGTGGAGAGCCGCCTGGAGATAGGGGCCCGCTCCCAGGTGTGTGTGGCCGAAGCAGGGGCTTTAAATCGGGTAAAAGGGAGGTGGAGAGCCGCCTGGAGATAGGGGCCCGCTCCCAGGTGTGTGTGGCCGAAGCAGGGGCTTTAAATCGGGTAAAAGGGAGGTGGAGAGCCGCCTGGAGATAGGGGGCCGCTCCCAGGTGTGTGTGGCCGAAGCAGGGGCTTTAAATCGGGTAAAAGGGAGGTGGAGAGCCGCCTGGAGATAGGGGCCCGCTCCCAGGTGTGTGTGGCCGAAGCAGGGGCTTTAAATCGGGTAAAAGGGAGGTGGAGAGCCGCCTGGAGATAGGGGCCCGCTCCCAGGTGTGTGTGGCCGAAGCAGGGGCTCTAAATTGGGTTAAAAGTGAAGTGGAGAGCCGCCTGGAGATAGGGGCCCGCTCCCAGGTGTGTGTGGCCGAAGCAGGGGCTTTAAATCGGGTAAAAGGGAGGTGGAGAGCCGCCTGGAGATAGGGGCCCGCTCCCAGGTGTGTGTGGCCGAAGCAGGGGCTTTAAATCGGGTAAAAGGGAGGTGGAGAGCCGCCTGGAGATAGGGGGCCGCTCCCAGGTGTGTGTGGCCGAAGCAGGGGCTTTAAATCGGGTAAAAGGGAGGTGGAGAGCCGCCTGGAGATAGGGGCCCGCTCCCAGGTGTGTGTGGCCGAAGCAGGGGCTCTAAATTGGGTTAAAAGTGAAGTGGAGAGCCGCCTGGAGATAGGGGCCCGCTCCCAGGTGTGTGTGGCCGAAGCAGGGGCTTTAAATCGGGTAAAAGGGAGGTGGAGAGCCGCCTGGAGATAGGGGCCCGCTCCCAGGTGTGTGTGGCCGAAGCAGGGGCTTTAAATCGGGTAAAAGGGAGGTGGAGAGCCGCCTGGAGATAGGGGGCCGCTCCCAGGTGTGTGTGGCCGAAGCAGGGGCTTTAAATCGGGTAAAAGGGAGGTGGAGAGCCGCCTGGAGATAGGGGCCCGCTCCCAGGTGTGTGTGGCCGAAGCAGGGGCTTTAAATCGGGTAAAAGGGAGGTGGAGAGCCGCCTGGAGATAGGGGCCCGCTCCCAGGTGTGTGTGGCCGAAGCAGGGGCTCTAAATTGGGTTAAAAGTGAAGTGGAGAGCCGCCTGGAGATAGGGGCCCGCTCCCAGGTGTGTGTGGCCGAAGCAGGGGCTTTAAATCGGGTAAAAGGGAGGTGGAGAGCCGCCTGGAGATAGGGGCCCGCTCCCAGGTGTGTGTGGCCGAAGCAGGGGCTTTAAATCGGGTAAAAGGGAGGTGGAGAGCCGCCTGGAGATAGGGGGCCGCTCCCAGGTGTGTGTGGCCGAAGCAGGGGCTTTAAATCGGGTAAAAGGGAGGTGGAGAGCCGCCTGGAGATAGGGGCCCGCTCCCAGGTGTGTGTGGCCGAAGCAGGGGCTTTAAATCGGGTAAAAGGGAGGTGGAGAGCCGCCTGGAGATAGGGGCCCGCTCCCAGGTGTGTGTGGCCGAAGCAGGGGCTCTAAATTGGGTTAAAAGTGAAGTGGAGAGCCGCCTGGAGATAGGGGCCCGCTCCCAGGTGTGTGTGGCCGAAGCAGGGGCTTTAAATCGGGTAAAAGGGAGGTGGAGAGCCGCCTGGAGATAGGGGCCCGCTCCCAGGTGTGTGTGGCCGAAGCAGGGGCTTTAAATCGGGTAAAAGGGAGGTGGAGAGCCGCCTGGAGATAGGGGGCCGCTCCCAGGTGTGTGTGGCCGAAGCAGGGGCTTTAAATCGGGTAAAAGGGAGGTGGAGAGCCGCCTGGAGATAGGGGCCCGCTCCCAGGTGTGTGTGGCCGAAGCAGGGGCTTTAAATCGGGTAAAAGGGAGGTGGAGAGCCGCCTGGAGATAGGGGCCCGCTCCCAGGTGTGTGTGGCCGAAGCAGGGGCTCTAAATTGGGTTAAAAGTGAAGTGGAGAGCCGCCTGGAGATAGGGGCCCGCTCCCAGGTGTGTGTGGCCGAAGCAGGGGCTTTAAATCGGGTAAAAGGGAGGTGGAGAGCCGCCTGGAGATAGGGGCCCGCTCCCAGGTGTGTGTGGCCGAAGCAGGGGCTTTAAATCGGGTAAAAGGGAGGTGGAGAGCCGCCTGGAGATAGGGGGCCGCTCCCAGGTGTGTGTGGCCGAAGCAGGGGCTTTAAATCGGGTAAAAGGGAGGTGGAGAGCCGCCTGGAGATAGGGGCCCGCTCCCAGGTGTGTGTGGCCGAAGCAGGGGCTTTAAATCGGGTAAAAGGGAGGTGGAGAGCCGCCTGGAGATAGGGGCCCGCTCCCAGGTGTGTGTGGCCGAAGCAGGGGCTCTAAATTGGGTTAAAAGTGAAGTGGAGAGCCGCCTGGAGATAGGGGCCCGCTCCCAGGTGTGTGTGGCCGAAGCAGGGGCTTTAAATCGGGTAAAAGGGAGGTGGAGAGCCGCCTGGAGATAGGGGGCCGCTCCCAGGTGTGTGTGGCCGAAGCAGGGGCTTTAAATCGGGTAAAAGGGAGGTGGAGAGCCGCCTGGAGATAGGGGCCCGCTCCCAGGTGTGTGTGGCCGAAGCAGGGGCTTTAAATCGGGTAAAAGGGAGGTGGAGAGCCGCCTGGAGATAGGGGCCCGCTCCCAGGTGTGTGTGGCCGAAGCAGGGGCTCTAAATTGGGTTAAAAGTGAAGTGGAGAGCCGCCTGGAGATAGGGGCCCGCTCCCAGGTGTGTGTGGCCGAAGCAGGGGCTTTAAATCGGGTAAAAGGGAGGTGGAGAGCCGCCTGGAGATAGGGGCCCGCTCCCAGGTGTGTGTGGCCGAAGCAGGGGCTTTAAATCGGGTAAAAGGGAGGTGGAGAGCCGCCTGGAGATAGGGGCCCGCTCCCAGGTGTGTGTGGCCGAAGCAGGGGCTCCAAATCCGGTAAAAGGGAGGTGGAGAGCCGACTGGAGATAGGGGGCGGATAGCAGGTGTGTGTGGCCGAAGAAGGGGCTCTAAATCGGGTAAAAGGGAGGTGGAGAGCCGCCTGGAGATAGGGGCCCGCTCCCAGGTGTGTGTGGCCGAAGCAGGGGCTCTAAATTGGGTAAAAGGGAGGTGGAGAGCCGCCT
>NW_027605211.1:97304-99804 GCF_048128805.1 Centroberyx gerrardi
GCTCCCAGGTGTGTGTGGCCGAAGCAGGGGCTTTAAATCGGGTAAAAGGGAGGTGGAGAGCCGCCTGGAGATAGGGGCCCGCTCCCAGGTGTGTGTGGCCGAAGCAGGGGCTTTAAATCGGGTAAAAGGGAGGTGGAGAGCCGCCTGGAGATAGGGGGCCGCTCCCAGGTGTGTGTGGCCGAAGCAGGGGCTTTAAATCGGGTAAAAGGGAGGTGGAGAGCCGCCTGGAGATAGGGGCCCGCTCCCAGGTGTGTGTGGCCGAAGCAGGGGCTTTAAATCGGGTAAAAGGGAGGTGGAGAGCCGCCTGGAGATAGGGGCCCGCTCCCAGGTGTGTGTGGCCGAAGCAGGGGCTCTAAATTGGGTTAAAAGTGAAGTGGAGAGCCGCCTGGAGATAGGGGCCCGCTCCCAGGTGTGTGTGGCCGAAGCAGGGGCTTTAAATCGGGTAAAAGGGAGGTGGAGAGCCGCCTGGAGATAGGGGCCCGCTCCCAGGTGTGTGTGGCCGAAGCAGGGGCTTTAAATCGGGTAAAAGGGAGGTGGAGAGCCGCCTGGAGATAGGGGGCCGCTCCCAGGTGTGTGTGGCCGAAGCAGGGGCTTTAAATCGGGTAAAAGGGAGGTGGAGAGCCGCCTGGAGATAGGGGCCCGCTCCCAGGTGTGTGTGGCCGAAGCAGGGGCTTTAAATCGGGTAAAAGGGAGGTGGAGAGCCGCCTGGAGATAGGGGCCCGCTCCCAGGTGTGTGTGGCCGAAGCAGGGGCTCTAAATTGGGTTAAAAGTGAAGTGGAGAGCCGCCTGGAGATAGGGGCCCGCTCCCAGGTGTGTGTGGCCGAAGCAGGGGCTTTAAATCGGGTAAAAGGGAGGTGGAGAGCCGCCTGGAGATAGGGGCCCGCTCCCAGGTGTGTGTGGCCGAAGCAGGGGCTTTAAATCGGGTAAAAGGGAGGTGGAGAGCCGCCTGGAGATAGGGGGCCGCTCCCAGGTGTGTGTGGCCGAAGCAGGGGCTTTAAATCGGGTAAAAGGGAGGTGGAGAGCCGCCTGGAGATAGGGGCCCGCTCCCAGGTGTGTGTGGCCGAAGCAGGGGCTTTAAATCGGGTAAAAGGGAGGTGGAGAGCCGCCTGGAGATAGGGGCCCGCTCCCAGGTGTGTGTGGCCGAAGCAGGGGCTCTAAATTGGGTTAAAAGTGAAGTGGAGAGCCGCCTGGAGATAGGGGCCCGCTCCCAGGTGTGTGTGGCCGAAGCAGGGGCTTTAAATCGGGTAAAAGGGAGGTGGAGAGCCGCCTGGAGATAGGGGCCCGCTCCCAGGTGTGTGTGGCCGAAGCAGGGGCTTTAAATCGGGTAAAAGGGAGGTGGAGAGCCGCCTGGAGATAGGGGGCCGCTCCCAGGTGTGTGTGGCCGAAGCAGGGGCTTTAAATCGGGTAAAAGGGAGGTGGAGAGCCGCCTGGAGATAGGGGCCCGCTCCCAGGTGTGTGTGGCCGAAGCAGGGGCTTTAAATCGGGTAAAAGGGAGGTGGAGAGCCGCCTGGAGATAGGGGCCCGCTCCCAGGTGTGTGTGGCCGAAGCAGGGGCTCTAAATTGGGTTAAAAGTGAAGTGGAGAGCCGCCTGGAGATAGGGGCCCGCTCCCAGGTGTGTGTGGCCGAAGCAGGGGCTTTAAATCGGGTAAAAGGGAGGTGGAGAGCCGCCTGGAGATAGGGGGCCGCTCCCAGGTGTGTGTGGCCGAAGCAGGGGCTTTAAATCGGGTAAAAGGGAGGTGGAGAGCCGCCTGGAGATAGGGGCCCGCTCCCAGGTGTGTGTGGCCGAAGCAGGGGCTTTAAATCGGGTAAAAGGGAGGTGGAGAGCCGCCTGGAGATAGGGGCCCGCTCCCAGGTGTGTGTGGCCGAAGCAGGGGCTCTAAATTGGGTTAAAAGTGAAGTGGAGAGCCGCCTGGAGATAGGGGCCCGCTCCCAGGTGTGTGTGGCCGAAGCAGGGGCTTTAAATCGGGTAAAAGGGAGGTGGAGAGCCGCCTGGAGATAGGGGCCCGCTCCCAGGTGTGTGTGGCCGAAGCAGGGGCTTTAAATCGGGTAAAAGGGAGGTGGAGAGCCGCCTGGAGATAGGGGCCCGCTCCCAGGTGTGTGTGGCCGAAGCAGGGGCTCCAAATCCGGTAAAAGGGAGGTGGAGAGCCGACTGGAGATAGGGGGCGGATAGCAGGTGTGTGTGGCCGAAGAAGGGGCTCTAAATCGGGTAAAAGGGAGGTGGAGAGCCGCCTGGAGATAGGGGCCCGCTCCCAGGTGTGTGTGGCCGAAGCAGGGGCTCTAAATTGGGTAAAAGGGAGGTGGAGAGCCGACTGGAGATAGGGGGCCTCTCCCAGGTGTGTGTGGCCGAAGCAGGGGCTCTAAATTGGGTTAAAAGTGAGGTGGAGGGCCCCCTGGAGGTAGGGGGCCGATAGCAGGTGTGTGTGGCCGAAGAAGGGGCTCTAAATCGGGTAAAAGGGAGGTGGAGAGCCGCCTGGAGATAGGGGGCCGCTCCCGGGTCTCT
>NW_027605211.1:109804-112304 GCF_048128805.1 Centroberyx gerrardi
TACCATCCCTGGAGCTCCAGGGAGTACCAGGAGCAAATCCAAATAGAAAAAAAAAAGTTAAAGTCCAACCGCCACCAGGGGCTCGGGGTGAAAGCCCTGCCCGGGAAGGGGCGCACAGCCTCGGGCAGGGCGCCCCCCTACCATCCCTGGAGCTCCAGGGAGTACCAGGAGCAAATCCAAATAGAAAAAAAAAAGTTAAAGTCCAACCGCCACCAGGGGCTCGGGGTGAAAGCCCTGCCCGGGAAGGGGCGCACAGCCTCGGGCAGGGCGCCCCCCTACCATCCCTGGAGCTCCAGGGAGTACCAGGAGCAAATCCAAATAGAAAAAAAAAAGTTAAAGTCCAACCGCCACCAGGAGCTCGGTGTGAAAATCCTGCCCGGGAAGAGGCGCACAGCCTCGGGCAGGGCTTCCAGGGCGCCCCCCTACCTCCCTGGAGCTCCAGGGAGTACCAGGAGCAAATCCAAATAGAAAAAAAAAAGGTTAAAGTCCAACCGCCACCAGGGGCTCGGGGTGAAAATCCTGCCCGGGAAGAGGCGCACAGCCTCGGGCAGGGCTTCCAGGGCGCCCCCCTACCTCCCTGGAGCTCCAGGGAGTACCAGGAGCAGAAAGAAATATTTTGTTTAAAAAAAAGACAAAGTGCTGCGGCACTTAGGCTGTGGGGCGAAAACAGGCGGAGTACCAGGAGCACAAAGTTTAAGTTGGAGTACCAGGGGCACCAAAGATTAAGTTGGTACACCAGGGGCACCAAAGTTTGAGTTGGTATACCAGGAGCAGGAAAGTTTGGGCGGATGGTAGTCTGCTTGTATCCGGGGAGGGGTGCTTAAGAGTGGGTCTGCAGGTTCGGCTGGTGCTGGGGTTCCTGGATGGTGGAGGTTAGGGGCCGGAGATAGGGGGCAGCTAACAGGTGTGTGGGTGGCCGAGGCAGGGGCTCCAAATTGGGGTAAAAGTGAGGTGGAGGGCCCCCTGGAGGTAGGGGGCCGATAGCAGGTGTGTGTGGCCGAAGCAGGTGCTCTAAATTGGGTAAAAGGGAGGTGGAGAGCCGCCTGGAGATAGAGGGCCGCTCCCCGGTGTGTGTGGCCGAAGCAGGGGCTTTAAATCGGGTAAAAGGGAGGTGGAGAGCCGACTGGAGATAGGGGGCCGCTCCCAGGTGTGTGTGGCCGAAGCAGGGGCTTTAAATCGGGTAAAAGGGAGGTGGAGAGCCGCCTGGAGATAGGGGCCCGCTCCCAGGTGTGTGTGGCCGAAGCAGGGGCTTTAAATCGGGTAAAAGGGAGGTGGAGAGCCGCCTGGAGATAGGGGCCCGCTCCCAGGTGTGTGTGGCCGAAGCAGGGGCTCTAAATTGGGTTAAAAGTGAAGTGGAGAGCCGCCTGGAGATAGGGGCCCGCTCCCAGGTGTGTGTGGCCGAAGCAGGGGCTTTAAATCGGGTAAAAGGGAGGTGGAGAGCCGCCTGGAGATAGGGGCCCGCTCCCAGGTGTGTGTGGCCGAAGCAGGGGCTTTAAATCGGGTAAAAGGGAGGTGGAGAGCCGCCTGGAGATAGGGGGCCGCTCCCAGGTGTGTGTGGCCGAAGCAGGGGCTTTAAATCGGGTAAAAGGGAGGTGGAGAGCCGCCTGGAGATAGGGGCCCGCTCCCAGGTGTGTGTGGCCGAAGCAGGGGCTTTAAATCGGGTAAAAGGGAGGTGGAGAGCCGCCTGGAGATAGGGGCCCGCTCCCAGGTGTGTGTGGCCGAAGCAGGGGCTCTAAATTGGGTTAAAAGTGAAGTGGAGAGCCGCCTGGAGATAGGGGCCCGCTCCCAGGTGTGTGTGGCCGAAGCAGGGGCTTTAAATCGGGTAAAAGGGAGGTGGAGAGCCGCCTGGAGATAGGGGGCCGCTCCCAGGTGTGTGTGGCCGAAGCAGGGGCTTTAAATCGGGTAAAAGGGAGGTGGAGAGCCGCCTGGAGATAGGGGCCCGCTCCCAGGTGTGTGTGGCCGAAGCAGGGGCTTTAAATCGGGTAAAAGGGAGGTGGAGAGCCGCCTGGAGATAGGGGCCCGCTCCCAGGTGTGTGTGGCCGAAGCAGGGGCTCTAAATTGGGTTAAAAGTGAAGTGGAGAGCCGCCTGGAGATAGGGGCCCGCTCCCAGGTGTGTGTGGCCGAAGCAGGGGCTTTAAATCGGGTAAAAGGGAGGTGGAGAGCCGCCTGGAGATAGGGGGCCGCTCCCAGGTGTGTGTGGCCGAAGCAGGGGCTTTAAATCGGGTAAAAGGGAGGTGGAGAGCCGCCTGGAGATAGGGGCCCGCTCCCAGGTGTGTGTGGCCGAAGCAGGGGCTTTAAATCGGGTAAAAGGGAGGTGGAGAGCCGCCTGGAGATAGGGGCCCGCTCCCAGGTGTGTGTGGCCGAAGCAGGGGCTCTAAATTGGGTTAAAAGTGAAGTGGAGAGCCGCCTGGAGATAGGGGCCCGCTCCCAGGTGTGTGTGGCCGAAGCAGGGGCTTTAAATCGGGTAAAAGGGAGGTGGAGAGCCGCCTGGAGATAGGGG
>NW_027605211.1:124804-128343 GCF_048128805.1 Centroberyx gerrardi
GCCGAAGCAGGGGCTTTAAATCGGGTAAAAGGGAGGTGGAGAGCCGCCTGGAGATAGGGGCCCGCTCCCAGGTGTGTGTGGCCGAAGCAGGGGCTCTAAATTGGGTTAAAAGTGAAGTGGAGAGCCGCCTGGAGATAGGGGCCCGCTCCCAGGTGTGTGTGGCCGAAGCAGGGGCTTTAAATCGGGTAAAAGGGAGGTGGAGAGCCGCCTGGAGATAGGGGCCCGCTCCCAGGTGTGTGTGGCCGAAGCAGGGGCTTTAAATCGGGTAAAAGGGAGGTGGAGAGCCGCCTGGAGATAGGGGGCCGCTCCCAGGTGTGTGTGGCCGAAGCAGGGGCTTTAAATCGGGTAAAAGGGAGGTGGAGAGCCGCCTGGAGATAGGGGCCCGCTCCCAGGTGTGTGTGGCCGAAGCAGGGGCTTTAAATCGGGTAAAAGGGAGGTGGAGAGCCGCCTGGAGATAGGGGCCCGCTCCCAGGTGTGTGTGGCCGAAGCAGGGGCTCTAAATTGGGTTAAAAGTGAAGTGGAGAGCCGCCTGGAGATAGGGGCCCGCTCCCAGGTGTGTGTGGCCGAAGCAGGGGCTTTAAATCGGGTAAAAGGGAGGTGGAGAGCCGCCTGGAGATAGGGGCCCGCTCCCAGGTGTGTGTGGCCGAAGCAGGGGCTTTAAATCGGGTAAAAGGGAGGTGGAGAGCCGCCTGGAGATAGGGGGCCGCTCCCAGGTGTGTGTGGCCGAAGCAGGGGCTTTAAATCGGGTAAAAGGGAGGTGGAGAGCCGCCTGGAGATAGGGGCCCGCTCCCAGGTGTGTGTGGCCGAAGCAGGGGCTTTAAATCGGGTAAAAGGGAGGTGGAGAGCCGCCTGGAGATAGGGGCCCGCTCCCAGGTGTGTGTGGCCGAAGCAGGGGCTCTAAATTGGGTTAAAAGTGAAGTGGAGAGCCGCCTGGAGATAGGGGCCCGCTCCCAGGTGTGTGTGGCCGAAGCAGGGGCTTTAAATCGGGTAAAAGGGAGGTGGAGAGCCGCCTGGAGATAGGGGGCCGCTCCCAGGTGTGTGTGGCCGAAGCAGGGGCTTTAAATCGGGTAAAAGGGAGGTGGAGAGCCGCCTGGAGATAGGGGCCCGCTCCCAGGTGTGTGTGGCCGAAGCAGGGGCTTTAAATCGGGTAAAAGGGAGGTGGAGAGCCGCCTGGAGATAGGGGCCCGCTCCCAGGTGTGTGTGGCCGAAGCAGGGGCTCTAAATTGGGTTAAAAGTGAAGTGGAGAGCCGCCTGGAGATAGGGGCCCGCTCCCAGGTGTGTGTGGCCGAAGCAGGGGCTTTAAATCGGGTAAAAGGGAGGTGGAGAGCCGCCTGGAGATAGGGGCCCGCTCCCAGGTGTGTGTGGCCGAAGCAGGGGCTTTAAATCGGGTAAAAGGGAGGTGGAGAGCCGCCTGGAGATAGGGGCCCGCTCCCAGGTGTGTGTGGCCGAAGCAGGGGCTTTAAATCGGGTAAAAGGGAGGTGGAGAGCCGCCTGGAGATAGGGGCCCGCTCCCAGGTGTGTGTGGCCGAAGCAGGGGCTCTAAATTGGGTTAAAAGTGAAGTGGAGAGCCGCCTGGAGATAGGGGCCCGCTCCCAGGTGTGTGTGGCCGAAGCAGGGGCTTTAAATCGGGTAAAAGGGAGGTGGAGAGCCGCCTGGAGATAGGGGCCCGCTCCCAGGTGTGTGTGGCCGAAGCAGGGGCTTTAAATCGGGTAAAAGGGAGGTGGAGAGCCGCCTGGAGATAGGGGGCCGCTCCCAGGTGTGTGTGGCCGAAGCAGGGGCTTTAAATCGGGTAAAAGGGAGGTGGAGAGCCGCCTGGAGATAGGGGCCCGCTCCCAGGTGTGTGTGGCCGAAGCAGGGGCTTTAAATCGGGTAAAAGGGAGGTGGAGAGCCGCCTGGAGATAGGGGCCCGCTCCCAGGTGTGTGTGGCCGAAGCAGGGGCTCTAAATTGGGTTAAAAGTGAAGTGGAGAGCCGCCTGGAGATAGGGGCCCGCTCCCAGGTGTGTGTGGCCGAAGCAGGGGCTTTAAATCGGGTAAAAGGGAGGTGGAGAGCCGCCTGGAGATAGGGGGCCGCTCCCAGGTGTGTGTGGCCGAAGCAGGGGCTTTAAATCGGGTAAAAGGGAGGTGGAGAGCCGCCTGGAGATAGGGGCCCGCTCCCAGGTGTGTGTGGCCGAAGCAGGGGCTTTAAATCGGGTAAAAGGGAGGTGGAGAGCCGCCTGGAGATAGGGGCCCGCTCCCAGGTGTGTGTGGCCGAAGCAGGGGCTCTAAATTGGGTTAAAAGTGAAGTGGAGAGCCGCCTGGAGATAGGGGCCCGCTCCCAGGTGTGTGTGGCCGAAGCAGGGGCTTTAAATCGGGTAAAAGGGAGGTGGAGAGCCGCCTGGAGATAGGGGGCCGCTCCCAGGTGTGTGTGGCCGAAGCAGGGGCTTTAAATCGGGTAAAAGGGAGGTGGAGAGCCGCCTGGAGATAGGGGCCCGCTCCCAGGTGTGTGTGGCCGAAGCAGGGGCTTTAAATCGGGTAAAAGGGAGGTGGAGAGCCGCCTGGAGATAGGGGCCCGCTCCCCGGTGTGTGTGGCCGAAGCAGGGGCTCTAAATTGGGTTAAAAGTGAAGTGGAGAGCCGCCTGGAGATAGGGGCCCGCTCCCAGGTGTGTGTGGCCGAAGCAGGGGCTTTAAATCGGGTAAAAGGGAGGTGGAGAGCCGCCTGGAGATAGGGGCCCGCTCCCCGGTGTGTGTGGCCGAAGCAGGGGCTCTAAATTGGGTTAAAAGTGAAGTGGAGAGCCGCCTGGAGATAGGGGCCCGCTCCCAGGTGTGTGTGGCCGAAGCAGGGGCTTTAAATCGGGTAAAAGGGAGGTGGAGAGCCGCCTGGAGATAGGGGCCCGCTCCCAGGTGTGTGTGGCCGAAGCAGGGGCTTTAAATCGGGTAAAAGGGAGGTGGAGAGCCGCCTGGAGATAGGGGCCCGCTCCCAGGTGTGTGTGGCCGAAGCAGGGGCTCCAAATCCGGTAAAAGGGAGGTGGAGAGCCGACTGGAGATAGGGGGCGGATAGCAGGTGTGTGTGGCCGAAGAAGGGGCTCTAAATCGGGTAAAAGGGAGGTGGAGAGCCGCCTGGAGATAGGGGCCCGCTCCCAGGTGTGTGTGGCCGAAGCAGGGGCTCTAAATTGGGTAAAAGGGAGGTGGAGAGCCGACTGGAGATAGGGGGCCTCTCCCAGGTGTGTGTGGCCGAAGCAGGGGCTCTAAATTGGGTTAAAAGTGAGGTGGAGGGCCCCCTGGAGGTAGGGGGCCGATAGCAGGTGTGTGTGGCCGAAGAAGGGGCTCTAAATCGGGTAAAAGGGAGGTGGAGAGCCGCCTGGAGATAGGGGGCCGCTCCCGGGTCTCTGGGTCCGAAAAAGGGGTTGAAATTCGGGTAGAGTTGGGCCCCGCTCCTCGGCCTCTCTGGTGTTTGGGTTAAGTCCCCAGGACCAGAGAGGGGGAACAGCGGGGGCAGTGGCCCCGCTTCTCGGCCTCTCTGGTGTTTGGGCGAGTGACACGGTAAGGGGTGGTTTTGCAAA
>NW_027605212.1:0-12500 GCF_048128805.1 Centroberyx gerrardi
CGACTAGCATTATGCTAAAGGTTTCTGCTGATTCCTGATGAACTTCACTGATGATGAAGACTTGGATTTTGTTGTCAGAAGTTATGAATCTACATGAAATAAAAACCAATGCAAACTCAGATTACTTTCCTTTTTATTGCTTCTAATTAAATAGATGCTGATTTGTTGATGTAATGTAATGGATATGCTGAAATGCTAATTGGGTGTGTTTGATTGACAATCGTCTTGCACCTGTTGTCAATGATGACCAAAACTATAAGTAGCCCACGGATGACATCAGTTGCATGTTTGATGCTTTGAAGAAGGTCTATGACCGAAACGTTGCTATATTAAATTGTGATTTGCAAGTAGATGGTGTGCGGAGCATTATATATATATATATATATTTATATATATATTACATGTTGTTTTTTCTCCCAGCACCCATGACTGAAGTTGTCAACTCTACCCTATTACATACTCAGATTACTAAAAGGTTTATCTTCATGCTCTGGATAATGTAGTTTTCAACCTTCTGTCCCAGGCTGCATACAGTTCAACCACAGAATGATTTTCCTTTTCAGGTAATTTCATTGGATTCATAAGGAGGCCTAGAGGCTGAAAACTATTCAGTATTTCACAAGAAAAAATCAGAAATTAGAGAAAAGTCATAAAAAAATTAATTTGAGTTGTAGAAATATGTTGTTTTTCCTTTTCCTATAAAATCATCTTGCGACCCCCCAAAATTAGAATTCAACTCCCAAAAAGTCAGAGTCGTCCTTTAATCTTAAAATTAGTTTAGGATTAGAATTAGATTTGGGATTAAATTTAGGTTCAGGTAAAGGTTTAGGGGTCAAGGACTGAATGTAATCACTGAAGGTCCTCACAAGTCAGTAATACAAACGTGTGTGTGTGTGTGTGTGTGTGTGTGTGGCAGAAAGAGAAAGTGTGTGTCTGCGGCCATCGGTGTTCATTCAAGTGTGTGTGTGTGTGTGTAAGCGTAAAGAGAGAGTGTGTTTGTGTGTGTAAAGGAAGAGTGTGTGTGTGGATATGGGTGTCATTCAAGTATGTGAGAGAGCGAGAAGGGCTGAGTGTGTGTGTGTTGTGTGTGTGTGTGTGTGTGTGTGTGTTGTGTGTGTGTGTGTCCTGGGGGTGAATTAGAGCAGAGCCAGTCATGTTTGATAGCAGGGTCTCGACATCGATGAAAACACTCTAAAACGGCACGCAAACTCTGAACGAAAGAAAAAAAATACAACCAGGGGGAAGGGGGGAGGAGGAGGAGGAGGGAGGAGTAAGGAGGAAGGGGAGAGGAGGGGAGGGAGGGAGGAAGGAAGGAAGGAGAGAGGAGCAGGAGGGAGGGAGGAAGAAGAGGGAAGAGAGGAGAGGAAAGGAGGCAGGAGAGGGGGAGGAAGGAAGGAGAGAGGAGGAGGAGGGAGGGAGGAAGGAAAGAGGAGGAGAGGAAAGGAGGAGGGAGAGGGGGAGCAAGGAAGGAGGGAGGAGAGGAAAAGAGGGAGGAGAGGAAGAAGGGAGGGAGGAAGAGGAGCAGGGGAGAGGAGGAAGGAGGGAGGAGAGTAAGGAGGGGAGGGAGGAGGAAGAGGAGGACGGAAGGATGCTGAGGAGAGAAGGAAAGAAGGACAGAAGGAGGGAGTAGAAGAAGAGAAGGAGAGGAGAGGAAAGGAGGAAGGAGGGAGGGACACTGAGAGGAGAGATGGAGGAGAGAGCAGAAGGAAGGAGAGAGGAAGGAGGGAGGGAGGAAGGAGGCAAGGAGAGGGAGAAGAGGGAGGAAAGAGGGGAGAGGGAGGGAAGAGAGGGAAGGGAGCAGAAGGAAGTAGAGAGGGAGGAGGGAGGGAAGGAGATAGGGAGAGAGGTAGAGAGGGATGAGAGGAGGTGAGGAGGAAGAGAGGAAGGGGAAGAGTGAGGGAAGGGCGGAAGAGAAATGGAGGAGAGAGGGATGAAGGAAAAGCAGAGGGAGGGAGGAAAGGAGAAGGAGGAGGGAGAGATGAAGGAAAAAGGAAAAGGAAAGGAAACAGGAAAGGACACTTAAGGAGCTGTGGATGTGCGAATATATTTTCTGTTTTATTGTAGATTTTTTTTTAAGAAAATTTAAAACACAATTTACACTTTCTGTACAAATTTTAAGAAACCAATATTGACATTTATGGTTTAAAAGTTGATTTTAATACAGATAATATAATAACTGGTCAAACAGTCATTTTGATAACATAATTAATAACATTGTCCTTAATTAGAAAGAAATGTAACTGATACTGGCAATAATTTCTGTGTTTTAAATTACTACAAGACCAATATTTTTTAATTACATTTTTAATTATTACAACATTCTGTAATACTTATTACATAATCTGGAAATTTATCACATTACAGGTTTTTATAAAACACTTTTTTATTACATTTTGACCAATAATTTCATAAGCTGGCAGTTGATAGCAGCTGATAAATACAGAACAGTTTTGTATTTTTTGTATGTTTTGTATTTCATATTCAAAGTCAAATCAGTGAACTTAGTATATATTTAGTATACATACACAGCTGTCAAAAACAAAACAATTTAGCACAAAATTGAAGACTTGTTGGCTGATTTAGTTTGATAAAGCGAACATCATGAGAAGAGTTCAGTCCATCCTCTGAAAATGTGACAAAATGAGTGAAAACACAAATATGAAACTGATGACGATGAAGAACAGCAGGCGACTTCAGTCTGAACTGACAAATGAAAAGTTTTTACTGTTTTTACAGATATTGAACAATAAACCAGACAATATGATGTTTTGTTACTGTTAACTGCTGCTTTATTCTTCTTATTGTTTTTTTTACACCTTAAATTAGGTTTTTATGAAATTGAATTGAAATATGATTTTACTTTTTAAAGGACAGTAGGCAGCATGGACATGGAAGTCTATGACTGACAAAATTGATAACTCGTGTTTTTTTCAGAATTGATATTTAGCATTTTTGGGTTAATTGTTTATTGCATTATAAGCTGTTTAAAATAATCCCACACTAGAACCTCAGGCTCACTACTAATTACCATACGATTATCTCATGCTCATTATCCTCCTGGTAAATTATCATTAATAACAGCATTAATGGAATATTCATAATGACATTATTAATAATTACCATTTCAACTTTTAAATATTTTCATAAATATTGATGAAATATTATAATAGCTGTGTTCTCAGTATATAGTGTGTGTGTGTGTGTGTGTGTGTGTGTGTGTGTGTGTGTGTATATACAGGGTAAAGGTCATGTAGATCTGCTCTTATATACCTTGTGTGTGTGTGTGTGTGTGTGTGTGTGATTTATATTTCATGACTCCTGCTGACAGCCAATAAACAGAGGCCAGTATGCTGTGACCTTTTACCTCATTGAGAGAGAGAGAGACAGAGAGAGAGAGAGAGAGAGAGAGAGAGAGAGAGACAGAGAGAGAGAGAGAGAGAGGAGGAGAGAGAGAGACAGAGAGAGAGAGAGAGAGAGAGAGAGAGAGAGAGAGAGAGAGAGAATATTAATATTATAGATAATATTATAAATACTAAATAAGAATACTATATTACATATTGGAATAAAACAGGACATACACACCAAATTACTAGTGATGGACGATCTACTTTTCTCCGAATATGATTGGATACCTGATCTGGTTTCAGGATCAATACAACCAGGATACCATGTGATCAATAAAAGTTCAGTGACAACAAAGTCTGACTGTGCAGAATTCTGTTTATTTCTGAGACACAAATCTTTCTAGCGATGCATTGGCTGCTAGAATGTAAACAACAATTTACAACAATACATATTGTCACATGTTATGCATTGTGATATATTGAATTTCAATATATCGTCCCTGCTGTGTGGCTGTAGAATGAGACGAGACGTTAGTCGGTCTGAACGTGGCTGTAGAGAACCAGAGAAGGGAATTCTGCTCCCAGTGTGAAAGACAGGAAGAAGAAACACGACTCCACCTCCTCACTTCCTGTCCAGAGCACCGAGCTGAAGAGACACACATTATTTCCCAGCATAACCAAGATCTGCGGTGAACTTGAAAGCAAAACCGACATTCAAAAACTCCCCTGCTTACTTAGAAATATCCCAAAATGTGAAATGTATGTTTGAAATTGTCACTGAGCTTCAACCCCGAGCAGCCTTTAGCCTTCTAGCTAGCCGGGCTAACGTTCCAGCAAACTAGCATTACAAAAAAACAACTTCAAAAGACAGTGTTCAAAATAGTTTACAGAATTAATGTCAAATAAGCTGTAAATTATGACAAATATTTCCTAGTTTTGAGAATTTAGGAGAAATTTCCTCCGATGTGGCGGCGCTACAGTTAGCTTCTCAGTCACTTGCTGCTGAAGTGTTGCTAGCTTCATTTTTTAGTATGAGAACCAGTATGTCTTCAGCGCCTTGCAGATGAACCAATAAAGGAAGTTCCTACAAAACGTTTTTTGCAAAATCAGGCCAAATATGTTTTTTGTCTGTGCTGTTACAGTCCAGCTGGGTCTGTGTCTCGGTCTGTGTCTCGGTCTGTGTCTGTCTGTACTGCTGCTGAACGTCGTGAGCGTCAACAGAAGATCAGCACGATGTTCTCCATCGGGTTTCTGGAGCCGCAGTGCAGAAGGGAAAAGGAAAAATCATGCGGTTTTTCCAGAAGGCGATACTCTTTATAATTGTAAAGTTTTGTTAGGCAAGTCTAAAACTGATGGAAGAGAATCCTGACGTCCTGTAACTTTAGAAATTTATCAAAATAAGGAGAACAGAGAAACTATGTACCAAGTTTTGTCACTTTGAAATATATTTCCCACCGACTGTAAACACCGTCATGTTGACGCTCCTGTTTGGGCCCAAAGGGTTTGGATCTGTGAACCTCTAAAAACGATATATTATATAACTAATATATTATCATGTCATGAACTGAAGACAACCGGCTGAAACTGAGTCTCATTTACTCAGAAGATGACGGTCAACATGAATATGAATGATGTGATTTCTGTTACAAGATGTTAAAGAGTGAACTTCTTTTTTGTTGTTAGATTTGTTCATGTTGAATCTTTGTTGTTTCTACACAAACTAATAACTTCCACACTGACTGACGCTCAGTGTGTGGTGGAGCAACTGATTACACAGCAAGTCAGACACACACACACACACACACACACACACCCCTGTGGTCACACCTCTGCTATCGAGTGTGTGTGTGTGTGTGTGTGTGTGTTTCCGCCTCACTGAGCTGCAGCTGAAGATCAATGTTAGCACCAGCAGCCTGACAACAGCAACACTGTGTAGCACTGTAAGGGATACACACACACACACACACACACACACACACACCCACACACACACACACCACGTTTTGTTTCACAGTTTTGTTCCTCATGTGTTCACAAAATATGACTTATCCAATATCCAGCTAAATCCAAGCAATCTGATTGGTCAGACGGACAGCCCAGTTGTATGGATTGCTTCATGGGATGGTTGCTATAGCAACCAGCGGTAACTATGGTGCTGTCAACCATTTCTATGACTTTCTCGTGTTGGATTGTAAGAAAACACATCATTTGATATTTTATATTAAATCACACTGTTGGATCAGCTTCTATGTATGTAATATGCTATAAGCTAAGCTATGTTTGCTAACAATATGCTATAAGCTATGTTTGCTAAAACTACTGTATTCTATGTATGTAACATGCTGTTAGCTGCGTTTGCTAACATCACTGTATTCTATGTATGTAACATGCTGTTAGCTGCGTTTGCTAACATCACTGTATTCTATGTAATATGCTAATAAAATAGCAACTTTGCATGCTGGTTTGCGGGTTTTTTTATTTTGTGGGAATTTTCCGACTTCTAGCACAATAAAAGCAAAAGTGTTCATTAGTGCCACATCATGTCACTGATGAACTGCTGATACAGAGGAGGTTAGATGCTGCCTGGCCTCAGGGCAGAGCGAGTTATAAAGAGTTATACCATGGTCTGGGTGAATACTCGATTCTGATTGGCTGCAGGGTGTCCATTAATTCCTGATAATGGACGCCTACTAAGTAGTTCCAGTGAAACTGTCTGTTCACCGTTCTAAATTAATGCGCTGGCTACGTAGTATCAGCCTGTATCTAAAATGAGTAACCATAGCAACAGGGACGCAGTCAAAGCCTCCGTTTACAATTTATCGCAACACGTTAACAAGCTAACATCTAATTACAACAACGAGTGACTTCAACATTTCTTTTAACCAGACTGTCCTCCCCCAAAAGGTCAAGGTCAAGGTTCAAAGGTCAGTATTTCACAGCAGGAGCCATGTAGAATCTTCCTACTGACACATGTTACTCTCCAGGTCGAAACCTTTCCAACGATGTGTTTGGTTTAGCTCTACGACAAAGTTTTAATTTTCTCATTTCGGGGACACAAGCCATCCCAGGCCTAGTTTCACAGAGCACTCTGAAGGCCCAATATATAAAATGAAGCTTTTTGTTTGTTTGTTTGTTTTTTTCTTTTTTAGGGGAAATAGTGACCAAAATGAGTCACCTTCAGAGATTACAACACTGCTGACAATCTAGGGCATTACTACAGGCTTGGAGGAAGGCCTGAAGTGCTTGGGTTAGGGTTAGGGTTAGGGTTAGGGTTAGGGTTAAGGCTGAAAAGACCATAGGCTAGTATTTACACAACCCTGGAGATTTTTTGTATCTTTATGATTCTTGGTTTTGGGATTTTATGTCAGCATGAAATAGCCGATTCAATCAGAATCAAACAAACAAACAAAAAGCTTCATTTTATATATTGGGCCTTCAGAGTGCTCTGTGAAACTAGGCCTGGGACGGCTTGTGTCCCTGAAATGAGAAAATTAAAACTTTGTCGTAGAGCTAAACCAAACACATCGTTGGAAAGGTCTCGACCTGGAGAGTAACATGTGTCAGTATGAAGATTCTACATGGCTCCTGCTTTGAAATACTGACCTTTGAACCTTGACCTCGGTGTATGTTTGAAGGCTTATAATTCAGCAACAAAAGGGGCTACAGACATGGGACCAACTGTTACAGAGAGCTCAGGACCTCAGCTATCATGTGAGTATACTCAACAACTGGGGGCGCTGCCAAATATGGGTAAAATATGGTTAAAATTAATTTTCACCCATTTAACAATTAGATATTTAAAATCTGATTACACAAATGTGTTTACCATCCCCTTAAATTCCTCAGTGTACTCTTAATTCAGTATTTACAACTTCCAATTCTAGGAAAAACACTAATATTTTTTAAAAACTACAATTCCCTAGAGCCGCGCCATGCAGCTTGATACAAATCGCCACCACAGTTGTAGTTCTTCTGGTTTGCAAAGTAGGGTTGTAAGTAGGCTCGTAAAAAGATATATCTACTGAATATATCAAATATCTAGTACAGCCGAACTAGTACTTACACTGCATCTAGATGATTCAGATATTTTAGCCAAAACAGGAGTTGAACAGAATATGACAACTTTGATGACTGGGATGCAGCTGAAGAAAGAGAAATTGAAAAGAAAAGGGAGAAACGGCACAAGGAGTTAACACCGGGAGAATTAAATCAAATAGAAGATGAAAAAGATGAGATCCACACAAAAAAAACAACAAAATGGGCCTCCCCGTCGTCCATTAATTCCTGATAATGGACACCTCCATGCTGACTCTTTACTTATAAAGAGTCAGCATGGAGACACACTAACCTGCAATCTTCAGTTTACAAGCCGCTCTCTCTCCCCCTCTGACACCAGGCTTCACCTGATGATCTCTTGTTGAATGAAATCCACCTGGTCAGCTGGTTGGAATAATAAAGTTATATAAAGGCTTATGAAGAACATAATTTATGAAGCCTCTCGGATGAGTGGACAAATGTCTTCAACTCTTCATTTTAAGGTAAATTGGTGAGACTTTGCTTTGCAGTGTTTGTCCTTGGCTTTGTCCTTGTCACTTATTGCAGCTTTAAAGATATTGAATATTCATAGTATTCCCATGGTGTCACATGCATTTCCTACCAATATGGCGCTTTACAATACACACAGCTCATTGGCTGTGTTTGTCATTTGATTGTAATCACCTGTTAATTTATTACAATCACCTGTTATTTTCCTGCCAAGATGGCCGTGTGGTGATGTAACAGAATACTATCACTTGGTGCAAAATATATCGACAACTTCAGTCCAAAAATATCTGTAACATATCGGCCTTCAAAATCCCATATCAGTCGAACCCCTACAGTCAAATTCTGTCTGTTAAGTTAAGCTGCAAACGAACCTACAGCTGCTTTTCTTTGGTCTGAACCACAGAGGAAAAGTCGACTTTGTTGTATTTTTGTATTTGGTTTGTTTAGATTCAAACGGACCAATCACAAGCCAACCAGGCTTTGTAAACAAACGTCACATGACTCAGAAGCAGCTTGTTTATTGGACAGAGTTCTGGTTAGAGACTAGACTTCCTGTAACTTTATCTAACATGATGGACTTGTCTGTCTCTTCTTCTGTGGTGTTCATACCAGTTAAGAACACATGAAGAAACAGCTGAATATGAGCATCAGTCCAGACTTCATTTTGTTCTGCTAGGCTTTCCAAGTCTCCTTATTACCCATAATCCCTTGTAGTTGGAGTTGCAGTTCTCTTGTTAGAGGACGGAGACTCGCATTTTCAGGAGAATAAACCGATCACAACGTGACGGCTGTTGAACGCAGCGTCAGTCTCCATTCTCCTATTCTATTCTAAATGTCTAGTTGGTTGGAAAAATAGTGAAAGTTGCTGGTGAATTTGGGGATTTACCAGCCGTTGTGACTGGCAGATACACACACACACACACACACACACACACACTCTCGCTCACAGAGGGAGACAGCAGCCATTGAAACCTTGACATTGTGGCGCCAAAAGAGACAAAATGTTTTTTCTGTCCCACTGAGACATTATTCCATTTATACCCTCTCTCTCTCTCTCTCACACACACACACACACACACACACACACACACACACACACAGTCATTAACGCCAGAGAGCTTTCTGAGAGCTGAAGAGTGACAGACAGCTTGTTAAGATCATCACGCTGAGGCCTGGTCTCGTTAGTGCTGGGACCCGGCAACACACACACACACACACACACACACACACACACACACACACACACACTGAAAGACCGACACACACATAATATACACACACAATGTTTTTTCAGACATGCTGGGTTGGGGCCCTGGGCTTTGTTGAAGGGACTGAATAGGGGACCTTGAGTGGCCTGTGTGTGTGTGTGTGTGTGTGTGTGTGTGTGTGTGTGTGTGTGTGTGTGTGAATTACGCATTTCATAGAAAGATACACACACTCACACATTCCCTTTTCCATCTTTCTCTCTCTCTCACACACTGTCATACACACTCACACATATAATCAAAAACACAGGCAATCTCTCTCTTTCTCTCTCTCTCTCTCTCTCTCTCTCACACACACACATGAGATTGGCAGACACTCCCTGTGTCACAGAATAACAAAGGACCTCTTCTCTCTCTCTCTCTCTCTCTCTCTCTCTCTCTCTCTCTCTCTCTCTCTCTCCCTCTCTCTCTCTCCCACTCTCTCTAATTGGATTGAGACATCAGGAGGTGTCAATCAAATGTCTTTACAAACCGGCAATCTCTTCAAAAAGCCATTATACACCAACGGACCCTGGGGGCCAATTCACACACACACACACACACACTCACACACACACACACACACACACACACACACACACACGGTGAGAAGGAAGGTAATAATTAGTTGTTGGTGGTTTGATGGGCACTCCTGACACCTTGAGGCCACAAAAGACGTTCTCACAGCTTGGCCCGTGTGTGTGTGTGTGTGTGTGTGTGTGTGTGTGTGGACTATGATCCCTACACCTCGTCTCTTCCATCTCGTTACCCAGAAGCCTCTGGCCTGGAGTCAGGAAGCAGAGATTGAACCTGGCAGTGTCAGCGCCTCGCTCTGCCCAGTGAGCCGCTCAGGGAGTCGAACCCTCAACCCTGACAGAGCTGCCTCAGGGGTGTGTGTGTGTGTGTGTGTGTGTGTGTGTGTGTGTGTGTGTGTGTGTGTGGTGTCACGTCACGTTCAGGTCGCGCCGTTCACAGCGTGGATGCAGCAGAGCAGCGACAGACACGCTTGAGTTTGTTTTCAGTGTGTTTCTTCATCGACCGGACTGTGTCTTTATTTTAAATATTTTTATTTGGTCTCACCTCACGTTGTTTTGTTTCAGTCAGTGGCTTCAATCAGGAAACTGAACTCTGCACAATATGGAGGTTGGTGCAACCCTGTATTTCTTATCTAATATCTTATATACCTTGTGTAAAGCACTTCGAATTGTCTGTGTATGAAGTGTGCTATATAAATAAACTTGACTTGCCTTACATTATAGGCACAAATAAAGATATATACAGTGTATATATATATACTTTTTTTATTATTGTTATTTTGTGGCATTTCTGCCTTTATTAGTCTACTGAAGAGAGACAGGAAAAATTAGGGAGAGAGAGGGAGGGTTGACATGTAACAAATCTCCCTTAGTAGCACTGTAAATCACAAAAGTGGGCACTTGCAGAGCAGGGGGCGGGGTCAGAGAAGGGGGCGGGGTCAGGGACGGGGCGGGGTCAGAGAAGGGGGCGGGGTCAGAGCAGGGGACAGGGTCAGAGAAGGAGAAGTGTAGACCTAATAAGCAGGCCTAATAATTAATAATGATTTATAATAATAATTACACGGAGTGATGAGTAACAAAATCTTGCAGATTAGTTAATTTCATAAATAAGTCTAAATTCACTAAACATTGTTTGTTTACTTGGACTTATATATAGCTTGTTTCGCAATGATGTGCACAGGAAATGATCGCAATGCATTCTGGGTAAGATGCAGTCCTGAAGTCTACATCGTTGTTGAAGTTCACTTGAGTTGTCAGAGTAACAGAACGCCACTTAATGGAAAGTGGCGAGGGGAAGTGGATGAGTAATTAAAGGACTAATGACACTAATGGTTTTATTTCCCTCCAGGCTCAGCAGAGCATCACTTCCTTCACAGGGAACTGAACCGTCACCCTGCAGGCTCAGTGCCTTGCTCTGCCTCAGTCCTCAGTCCTCAGTCCTCAGTCTTCAGTGTTTCAGTGAGGAGATCCAGTCTGACAGCTTGTTAGAAAACATTTCTGCAGCCTCCAGTTTGTGTTTTTTTTTACCAGCGTGTCACATGTTGTTACAGCGGCAGCGACACGCGATTCAAGACGGCATGTTTAGTGTCAACATGCTAACCGTCCCTCCCGGCTGCGGGGGAACAGACTGAACTCCATCTGGTTCAAATGTTGCTGCGGCTTTTTGGGTTTCAGTCTCGTTGTTAATCTGTGGACTCACTGTGAGACTGAACAGGCTGAGAAAAGATCAGATGTCACCAACGTCACTACTGGCTGGTGTAGAGTTTTTTTGTCTTGTCTTGTTTTGTAGAGGCAAACACACGAGACAACGGTTTTATTTAGGGAACACACACTTGACAACGGTTTGATTTAGGGAACACACACTTGATGACTGTTTGATTTAGGGAACACACACTTGATGACTGTTTGATTTAGGGAACACACACTTGATGACTGTTTGATTTAGGGAACACACACTTGATGACTTGCATTTAGGGAACACACACTTGATGACTGTTTGATTTGGGGAACACACACTTGATGACTGTTTGATTTGGGGAACACACACTTGATGACTGATTGATTTAGGGAACACACACTTGATGACTTGCATTTAGGGAACACACACTTGATGACTTGCATTTAGGGAACACACACTTGATGACTTGCATTTAGGGAACACACTTGATGACTGTTTGATTTAGGGAACACACACTTGATGACTTGCATTTAGGGAACACACACTTGATGACTGTTTGATTTAGGGAACACACACTTGATGACTGTTTGATTTAGGGAACACACACTTGATGACTGTTTGATTTAGGGAACACACACTTGATGACTTGCATTTAGGGAACACACACTTGATGACTGTTTGATTTAGGGAACACACACTTGATGACTGTTTGATTTAGGGAACACACACTTGATGACTGTTTGATTTAGGGAACACACACTTGATGACTGTTGGATGTGGGGAACACACACAACCAGTTTGATTTGGGGAACATGTTTGACAACCAGTACAATTTGGAGAAAACTCATGATGACCAGTTGGATTTGGGGAAAACGCACTTAATGACGAGTATGATTTAGGGAACTCACACTCAACCACAATTCGGATTTGGGGAACACAACTGATGACTAGTTGGATTTAGGAAACACACACTTGAATACTTTGATTTGGGGAACACACACTTGACAAACAGTTTGATTTAGGGAACACACACTTGACAAACAGTTTGATTTAGGGAACACACACTTGACAAACAGTTTGATTTGGGGAACGGACATCTTAGCGTTTGATTTGGGGAACACACACTTGACAATCAGTTTCATTTAGGGAACAC
>NW_027605212.1:17500-57500 GCF_048128805.1 Centroberyx gerrardi
CGTCTCCTGTGTACGCAGCGCCGCCCGACAGGTGGAGCCCCACTCTGAAGACAGCAAGGTTCCCCGGGTTCAGAGGGAGGGCCGGGTTAGGGGTTCATTATTTACGGTCTGATATCAGGGTCGTCCTGTTGGCTCGGCGGTCCGAGGCCGACACGATCTCTGAAACGCCGATTTACGTTTCTCCACCACAAATTGAACTACGCTCCCCAACAACTGACTGAAATACATTCCAAAGGTTAAACTGGATTCCTGGTTAAAAAAATGCAAAAAGTCTTAAAAAAAAACCCCAAAAAACCGCAATCTTTCCCCATTTCAGTGTTAAGACTCCACAAGGACATAATGGTGAACTTTAAAGCCGAGATGAAATGAAAATGCCTTTTTAACCCTTTTAGATCACATCCCCGGTCATATTGTGCACCTATTTAACAATATATGCCAAAAAAATGACAAAAAATCAATTTCTTTATATTCTTATATCAAAATTCAATCATGTTTTCTTCCTGTAAAACAAAATATGCCGTGTGCTTACGTAAGCATGCCCATAACCAATTTTCAACCAATAATATCATGACATCCACCCATCAATCAATCTTCAACTTTTAGCGCACAGAGCTAAGATTCATTAGTTAGCTAGCTAGCAGCAGCACGGTATTCGGTGTGTCTTCGGGTGTTAGGACACGCCCACTTTTCAACGTTCAAATCAAATTCCTCCCAACGTTACGTCCCGCCTGTCTTTCCTGTTTCACTCGGAAATACGTCACGATACGGAAGTTAGATACTCTCGAAATGCCGTTTTCATCTCGACTTTAACAATTCATCTATTTGCTGGGGACCCCCTGGAACCCCCTCATGGACCCCTGGTGGTCCCCGGACCCCACGTTGAAAACCACTGACCTACAATACAGATAGTCATGGAAATCTGGACATAATCATATCTAACAATGAAATATACATTCATTCTTTTTTTTTCATCATTTATTTTCTAATTCCCAGATAAAAATCAAATAAAAACCAAATGAAATCTTCCTCCTTCTTGGCGTACCGTATTTCCTCTAATAGTGGCCTGTAGTCAATTAAAAGCCGGGTCTCCGATAATGGCCGGGGGCGTGGTCGACACGAACAAATAAAGGCCGGCCTCAAATACAGGCCGGGGGGAAAAAACAAAGGAAAAAGACTAGGTCAAAACCAGTATATGGCTGGACCGTGTTCGTCTCCTCTCTCCGCCGCTGTCCTCTCCACCGCGCCCACGGCCCGCACTGATCCTCCCGATCCGAGCCCCGGACCCCCGCCGAAATCTCGGCCGGATCACCGGGAACACATCGGCGCCCGGGTTCAGTTAGCTTCAGTTAGATTCAGTTAGCTTCAGTTAGATTCAGCTTACATGCAAACAACGGTGGATACCGGTAACCTCTTGCTGCCTGTTTGTAACTGTAGTTTGTAGTAACGTACAAGTGCCACAAGACGGCTCGGCCGGCGGAAGTCTCCGGAGCGTGCCGTCGTCGATTACCGTAATTATCGTAATGCATCGCAGTAACAAAAAAACGTCTACCTAACGAACCCCAACAGAAGCAGATCAGAAAACAAGGAGGCTTCGTACTAAAATATGAGCAAATATACTTATCAAACAGAGGGAATTAGAAATAAAGGCCTGTCTCTAATATAAGCCTGCTTCCAATAAAGGCCTGGTACCCTCTGCAGTTGAGGTAAATAAAGGCCTGGGCCAATATTAGAGGAAATACGGTAGTTCACGTCATTATTCCCCTCTTCAGCCTCTCTCCTCTCCGCGGTCCGGAGTCTCTACCTTCGTCTCTCAGAGTGTGCCGGTCTCAGCGGGGCTCAGCGGGGCTCAGCGGGGCTCAGCGGGGCTCAGCGGGGCTCAGCGGGGCTCAGCGGGGCTCAGCGGGGCTCAGCGGGGCTCCGGAGCACTTCGCCGTGTGACAGATAGACTGACAGATTCATCTATGTGAGAATGTAGAATAATACAACCTGTACGGCCGGAGTCATCACAGCCGCTCCGTAGGAAACAGGCGGCACATGTAGATAAGGAGGTTATGTGCGAGGACCAATTTATTTTTTCTCGGCGAGGTGGAAAGGCCTCCGAGACGAAACCCAGGTGTGTCCAGGTGACAGCGGAGTCTCTGGTGAAACTCTGAAACGGTGTTTTAGAGCACGAGACGCCCGGGATCTGCAATACGATCGCACGCTTTGCATTTACACCCGGTATCAATACGAGTCGTCTGTCCATGTTGTGATCGAGGTGCGTTCAGATCCACGTTACCATGTTGTCTTCCCTTGATGTCTGATGTACAACAAGTAAACTCTTCTTTCATGATCTCAGAAGAAGTCGTGAAATGCGCACGAACTCTGAAACGCAGATTTACCTGCTGTGGTAATGACATAATTACATTCCTCCACCATGAACTGGATTCTGTGACAAAAACATGAATTGGACACGACATTTTTGGCTAACGATTCAGTTTAGACAACTAAAACAACTTGGTTAAGGTTTGGGTTCAGGTTCTGGTCTAGTCTGGGAGACCCAGAAGCTCTCGCGACACAAAGCGAGAGCGTTTCTGGAGGCTGTTGTTGCAGGAGTCCTACGCTTCTATTTATACACACTATATACACTGATGATGCTAAGTCTTGACCTGCTGCATGAAGAGAAGACTTGGGACTTGACTTGACTTGGGTTCTGGTGACTTGGGACTTGACTCTGACTTGTACTTTGATGACTTGAAAAGGTTTCTAAAGTCTTGACTTGAGATCTTGTGTTTGTGTAAATGACTCAGATTGAAAGTGATGAGATTTGTTCCAGCGGACGACTGAATTTAAATTCTGTTTTCTGAATTTGTATGGAATGATTGAATTTATTGAAGTTGAAACTGATTATAGAAATCAAACTCATGATGCTCTTACCTAGTTTTTATCCTATTAAAACCATATTGCATTGAAAAGTCCTAGATATTTAGTTTTCTTTAAGATATTAAATTGATACTGGACTCTTGATTTGTTCTGACTTGATTCGTTTAGACTTGAGACTGACTTGGGACTCGAGCAAAGCTGACTCGGTCACACCTCTGCTCCCATCTGTCATTTTGGAGACTGATCACACAGATCTCTTATCATTAACATTACTGATGTCCTGTATTGATTACTTGACACCAGCTGTGATCTTGGCTTGACAGTGTGAAGCTCCTTCAGAGAAATACTGCAGGTTGTTGATGTGCCTTTTCTCTCTAAACGCCTCTATTTGTTTTGACCGTGTGTATTGTGTTTGAGCACAGAAAAAACCATGCTGTACACACGCCCATACACACACACACACACATGCAAACACGACACACACACACACACACAGCAGGCACAAAGACAGAAAGGTAGACGCAGCAGCTAGCGGCGCTCTGCCTGTCGCCTCCCAGCAGCTTCACATAATTAGCCGGCGGCACTAAAACGCTTTTTATTTCTGCCAGGAAATTGCCGTATATCATTGAAAAATCCATTGAAAGCTTCGAACAAAGAGGAGAAAAAGCAACTGTAGCTGTAGCCTGGATTCCTGTACACACACACACACACACACAGAGACACACGCACACACACACACACACACACACACACGCTGCCCATTGTCTTCTGTTCCATTATCAAAGCCAACAGTGCTTTTTACCACAGCGCCGTGTGTGTTTTCCTTCCTGCCAGAGCGCGGCGGTGGAGCTGACACCCAGTGGGAGAGCCTGCCTGGGGACAGATGGGTGTAATTATGTTATTTTTATCTCCTTCAGGAGCTAGCTGGGAGCGCGGGGAAATTAGCATCACACCTGTGTGTAATTGGCTAAATTAGCTTGTCGAGCGGCAGAGCTGCGACAGAGGTGGACGGTAGGTGTGTGTGTGTGTGTGTGCTGTGTGTGTGTGTGTGTGTGTGTGTGTGTGGGAGGCAGGTAAAAACAGAGGAGTTGTTTAGTGTCTCTCAGAGAGGCTGTCAGGGGAACGAGATGTCACACCTGGAATCGAAAATGTCACATTACCGCTACGCACACACACACACACACACACACACACACACACAGACTATGACGCACATACACACACACACACTGAAAGAAGACAAACTTAGAAAAAGACAGGAACAAACAGCACACACAAACAGACAAAGTGAGACGCAAACAAACACGGAAGAAGACATGTAAACACAAACAGGTAGCAGCGGTACAGGTAGGTGAATACACACGTTAAAACACACACACACACACACACACACACACACAAACACACACACCACTTGTTCGCTTGTTCAGTTGAGAAACACGTCAGACTCTGTGTGTGTGTGTGTGTGTGTGTGTGTGTGTCAGGATCAGCCTGATATCTGGTCTGATATCCACCTCTGATCTGATCAGTTTGATTTATTACATATTCATGGTAGAACTGATCAATACTATGGTCTACTGGAAGCCCTTAGTCTGAATTGATAATGAGACATTTTGATTGGATTTCATATTGATTCATTAGCATGTTCCCATGTTGGCTGGTTAGCTGTTTGCTTGTAGCATGCTAGCTGACAGTGTGTTTGCTAGCAGCATGGCTGGAGAACTGATCAATAACTCCCTGGTTGTGTATTGGAAGTGTTTTACCTGAACTGATTCTAATGAGACATTTTCACCAGTGTCCACTTACAGTATTAGTAACTATATGAGGAGAGTGTTAGAGTCCCATGATGCTCTAAATGAAGTTTCAGAGGATTTTCACCGTGAAGAGAAGCAGATTCTGAGGGAAACACTGAATTCTCTGAATGTTCTGCATTTTTAAGCATGAAAATGATTCAATTTGACAATATTAACAATATAAATACATAGAAAAGGAAGATATTGCACAAATCTGTAGCCACATATTCATATCCACACATACTGATTACATATTGGTTTTATCAAGTTTCAGGCAGGGCCGGTCTCTATCTGACCCCCACCCCACACACACACACACACACACACACACACCCAGACTAACCCAGTACGAGCTCGGGGCCACTGGTTCTGTCCGAGGTCACAAACCAGTTTAAACCAGTAAGATAATGAATATACCAGTAGGTTTGCAGCGGCTGCTCTCATTCATTCTTTATGGATTTATTTATGTAGCGAGGGCCTCTGTGTGTGTGTGTGTGTGTGTGTGTGTGTGTGTGTGTGTGTGTGTGTGTGTGTGCAGACACAGGGGAAGAACTGACCTGCTGACAGCAACAGTGACATCTGGAGTTTCTCTGACAGGCAGCTGACAGACAAAATATTTGTGGTTTTGCAGAGAAAACGCAACAAAAAACACTTATTATGATGAAATGAACCCTGCCTTCACACTGTGATCGACTCGATTGATGAGTCACTCTGTTCTGATAGATTGTGGGCGGGGCCAGAGGGTCAGACTGCATCTATGTATTGATCTGCAGCTACAAAGTTGTGAACAGGCAGATCATGTGTTTATTGCTGCTTTGTGTCGACTTTCATAACTTTACGTCCTTTTAATGAGTCGACATAACTAGCTGGCAAGCGCTAATTAGGTAGAATTAATAAAAAATAAACAAAAACCTCAATAAAATGTCTTCTGTTCTCACCATCGACTCCAACGATGGATCAGCTGCTCTCCAGGCTTCGCTTCTGAGACGTTTCTTCCTGTCGTCTTTCAAAATAAAAGTTGGAGAGAACTGAAGTTTTGAACGTGTGGAATCAACTTCTCCTCCATTTAGAACTGTTGTTCAAGAAGCGAGGAAATCTGATTGGCTGTTGACAGGCGATGACGGTGAAAAGCTCAGCCGAGGAGACGAAGCTTGTTGAGCGGCCAATCAGCAGCCGAGTTCCCCGACGCTGACTGGCTGCTCTCAGTGTGAACTCAGTGTGTTCATGTTCAGTCTCATACAGTTCGTCTTGTCTGCCTGTATGTAAGGTGCTGTTGGGTTTTCTTCTGCAGGCTGTACTGTGTGAATGTCTTCTAATGTTTCAGGTCAAAGGTCAAAGGTCCAGAGTTGCACCTGTTGTCTCTGGAGCTGGACCTGATTTGATTTTCTTGTTGAATAAAAGTGATTCTGCTTCTAATTCTGCTCCAGATTTTGATTTTTTTGGCCCTGGAAATGAAGCTGAGCCAAACTGTGACACTGAAGATGTGTAGTTCAATCATTTCAACGTCAGCATTTCTCTTCAGGTTTTAAACATGATAACATATTTAATAATAATACTCAAGTTTATTTGTGTAGCCTTTAATCAGCAGTTACAGTCTCAAAGGACTTCACAACGCCACACTATGACACATTAAATGAAAGCTCCCCAAAAAATAGAAAGAACAAAAAATAGGACTCAAAAATATAATAAAAATTACATTTAAAAAAAATTACAACTAAAAAAATTTAATGTAAAAAATAAATAAATACAAAATAGACAAAAAAGTAGAAGAAACCTAATAATGTGATACTCTATTTATCCCTGGAGGGAAATTCTCTGTTCTCTTCAGAGGTCAGAGGTCAGAGGTCAGAGGAGACGGTGGGTTCAGTGTGTCGGGACCCGGCCTCTCTGCAGCATCGCTTATCTGCTGGCTCCATCTAGTGTTGCTTTACTGTAATGGCCGCAGCTTCCAGTGTTGATTTCTCTCTCAGTTTATTATTATTATTAATAATAATAATAATAATAATAATAATAATTCAGATTTTTCAGGGTACTCAAAAACACACAACAAAAAAAACTCAAAAAAGAGAATTACATTAAAGCAGAAAGATAAAATGACTCATAGTAATATAGACTAAGTAAAGAAATGGAAGAGAACAGGGGAGAAAATTATAAATTTAAGGCTAGAAAATTATATATTAAGGGCTGGCTTACATTTGATTTCAACTGTGGACTCTTTACAAATTTTCTAACATTTTATTCAAGGGCCAACATTTTCAAATCTGAGGATTGTATATCTTTATTTATGCATTTGTTGTAGTATTCCCAATATGTCCCCTTGTTGTAATTGTTTGTTCTATCATCTTTAATACTCTGTATTTGCTCAATATTGCTGCTGCAATGACACATTTTCCCCAGGTGATCATTAAAGTTTCATCTAATCTGGAGACACAAACTGTTTTAGCACACTATCATGAAGGCTCATCTGGCAAAATGATGCTTATTTGTAGTGAAAAGTGCAAGAAAAAGATAATGATTATTATTATTATCATTAGTAGTAGTTGTAATAGTGGTAGCTAGTAGAGTGGAAGTAGGAATAGTAGTAGGCTACTAGTAGTAGTAGTAGTAGTAGCAGTAGTGGTAGTAGTAATAGTAGCAGTAGCAGTAGCAGTAGTAGTAGTAGGCTAGTAGCAGTAGTAGTAGTAGTAGTAGTAGTAGTAGGCTAGTAGCAGTAGTAGTAGTAGTAGTAGTAGTAGTAGTAGTGGTAGTAGTAGTAGGCTAGTAGCAGTGGTAGTAGTAGTAGTAGTAGTAGTAGTAGTAGGCTAGTAGCAGTAGTAGTAGTAGTAGTAGTGGTAGTAGTAGTAGGCTAGTAGCAGTAGTAGTAGTAGTTGTAGTGGTATATAGTAATAATAGTAGTAGCAGTAGTAGTAATAGAGGTGTTTATATGGAGCTTTTATTTTGACGAGCCCGTTGCACCGGAAGCGGAAGGAGCAACGTCACCTATATGTTCGCATGTTGCTACTTGGTGATGGTTGATGCTAACACTGTGTTGTAGATACTGAGCCTGTTGAAACAGTTAAAGATGAACGGGCTGAATAAAACTCAGGAGTTTGACTCGTATGAGATCGAAGAGCCGAGCGACGAAGAGCGAGCGGAGAGCAGGTAGAGAAACTCCAGCTGCTGTTACTCTTTTACAAAACCCTTTAGCCTTAGTTAGCACCATGTGGCTAACGTGTGGCTAGCCGGCTGCATGCTAACATGTAAACAAACACTCTAACACTTGAACACTCTCATCCAGGTAACCAGTACACAGGTTAACACAAACTAATGGGGTTTCTGATGCAGTATGTTTCTCTAAACAGTGATGTTATCACTCGGGATTGATATTATTGATGATAGAGCTAGCCATGCTACTGATTTACTCTGCTGCTACTTCTGTTAGCTGCTGCTAATCTTCAATACTGCTGTTACCTTCATGCTTTTTCATGTATTCATTTTCTCCTTACTCATTCTTATACACTTTAACCATACTATGTCCTGAATATTGCAATAAATAAAGTCGTTTGTACATGATTATTCGCTGTTTTACACCTGGATATGCTGATTGACTAGCACTCCTGAAATGAAGATAGAGCAGAAAGTAAAAGAAGGAAAATAGAGAAACATCATAGAATAAAATAGAAACTTAAGACTTTTTAGGAATCAATAGGAGCCACGTTTGGCTTACATCCAGTGCATCAAGCAGCACTTTTTCCAACAAAATTTCAACTTTTAGAATTGGTTCATGGTGGAGAAAGATTGTGGGAATAAGAGGTGAACCAATGCTAAAATGTTAACTTTGATTGAAATAAGTGCTGCTTGGTGTTTTGAATGTATGCCGAATTGAAGAGTGACTCCTAACAATTCAGAAAAGATCTTAAGTTAGGTTCTACCAGGTTTGTATGTTTGCTGATAAGCAAGGCCACACCAAACAGCAAGATTTTTGAATGGAGCTTGGTGTGGCGTTCTCTAGATACAAGAGAGAATTGGGGCTAAACGTGTTGCTGCATAAATCTCCTGGCCTGAAGGTAAAGGAGAATATAAACATAACAGAACCAGAAAAAAAACCAACTCTCTGTCTTTCAGCTCAGAATAAAAGAATAAAATGGAAACCTCTCTCTCAGTTTAGATGATGGCCTGGCCTGAAGAAAGTAGAATTTAAAGAAATATATAATAGAGAACCACTAAAACAGAAACCCCCCCCCCTCTCTCTTTTTCTCTCTCTCCCTCTCGCTCTCTTTCTCCCTCTGTTTCTCTCTCTCTCTGTCTCTCTCCCTCTCTCTCTCTCTTCTCTCTCCCTCCCTCTCTCTTTCTCTCAGTTCGGAGGACGAGCTGGACGTGCTGCTGAACGGGACTCCGGACCAGAAGAGGAAGCTGATCAGAGAGTATCTGACGGGGGAGAGCGAGTCGTCCAGCGGCGATGAGTTTGAGAAGGAGATGGAGGCGGAGCTCAGCTCCACCATCAGGACCATGGAGGGAACCTGGGGGCCGGTGCCTGCAGGAGGGACAGGTGGGACAGGTGGGTCAGGTGGGTCCAGGTCCCGTTCCAGATCAGCAGTTTGAATGCTTCTTCATATTCCTTTCCGAAATGGGACTATTCAGGGTTTCTGGCAGGATATTTGTGTGTTTGTATAGTCAGCATTACAGAGAAGGTTTATTGATTTTATTCTGTTAACATTAGCTGAAGTTGTGTCAATGTAATGTTGAATTTCAGCGTTGCTTTACTCAATATGATGCCAGTATTCCCCTCATTGCTTGCAGCACTGCTTCTGGCCAGCAGATGGTGCAATTGGGCGCTGTGCTTTGGCTATGAAAACTGACTAGAAAATGTCATTCATTTCAGTTTTCAGGTAGTAAATACTACAGAAAATACTGTTCAGTTCAGCTTTCAGACAGTAAATACTACAGAAAATACTGTTTACTTCACTGTTTTAGTATAACTGCCATGTGAAACCTGCTATGTGCATGAATATACAGACTGTTCAGAGAACTGGGGTACCACTTTCTTGCCCCCAAACTCCCAAGAATTCAGTGTTCGCCCATAAATGTTGTTCTTGTCAGGGTGGAAAAGCCTGAAACAGCATTTAGACCATGGGACTCTTAACATTAACTAATGTTCATGAATATTAAATTATACAGTAAATACGTAATCAAATCATTCACCAACTCAGAATGCAATACTTGACTATCTGGAAATGTGATGCTGCTGTGTGTGTCCTTTAGCTTCAGCAGCGGGCTGGAGAGAGATAAACCCATAATGATGATGTGTGTGTTGGTTCTCCAGCAGAAACCTCAGGAACCAACAGCAGCGGAACCTCTGGACTTCCTGAACCTCAGCTGTACGACAAGATTTACTTCGACTCCGACTCGGAGGAGGAGGACACACCCAGTAAGATCTTTACATTTACATTGTCGGCATTTAGCTGACGCTTTAACCCAGACAGACCTCCAGTGAGGTCAACAGCAGAATGAGCTTCAACTAGATTATCAATATTACAAGAAACCAACAATAAGGAAGTCAGGGGTCAGAGGTCACACCACCCACACAATATTCCTGACCATAGAATGGTTAGTATGATAGACGAGAAGTGCTAGAAAAAGGAATAAAATAAGAAGAGCTGGGAGGTATTTTTTTTGAGGATACGATTTGAGGAGAAGGTGATGTGAAGGACCTTTTGAAAAGACATATGTCTAAATGCTATGGTAACATTTACTGTCAGCATGATTTACTCTGGCTGCAGTTACTCTTATTGTTTCAATGGGACCTTTATCTTCTGGTCATGGCAGGATGCATTAAATCACATGACTGGATGCACAAAAATCAGAATTCACATCTCTGTCGGACCTTTAAAGTGGTCGGACTTGCACTGTGATCCGAATTCTACGTAGTCTGGACACAATCACATAACATATAGCAATGTGATCTTATAAAATCACGTCTTAAAAATCAGGTCTCAAAAATGGCATTTAAACTGCAGCCTCTCTGGATCCTGAATCACAAGTCACTGGGCTGATGCTGCGTTCAGGTTGGACAGGAAAGTCAGTAGATACGAGCTTCCTAATAGAAGACGAAAACACGCTGCAGGCCCCCCTGTGGCCAATCAGTAACAACTAAACAGACTTTGTACCTTCCCCCTTAGGCCAATCAGTCCAATCAGTGTAAAATATTGTGTGTGACGGACATTTATCCTGTAAGAGTAGATGTCACTCTTCGTTAAACCTCGCCCCCCCCCACCCTCCCTCCCCCCAGGCAGCTCCACGGGTCGGAGGCGGAGCCAGCGGACGATACCGACCAATGACGAGCTGCTGTACGACCCGGACGAGGACGACAGGGACCAGGCCTGGGTGGACGCCAGGAGGAGGGTGTAAGAAACACCTCAGAGACTTACGGTGTTTTGTAGTTTTATTAGTTTAGGGATTTATTATTTAAATATTGTAAATTAGGAATGCTATGAAAACGAGTAAGAGTGAAAACAGGACTTTCTAGCTGCTGCTACTTTGGGAAATATGGCACTGAAAAAAGTGAAAAATGAAAACATATGTTAACATATAACGTCACAAAATCATTCAAAATCACCGAGACAAAAAGAAAGTGTTCACAATTTTTAGCAAAAATAATCAGGATTATCATTTTTGCCGTAATGTCGCAGCGCTGCTCTCGTCCTGCTCAGGTACAACAGCGGCAGACGGCGGGCGGCGGGGGTTCGGTCGCGGCCCGGTCAGGCTCACGGTTTACCGAGCAGCGACGCCGTTCTCAACTGTCCCGCCTGCATGACCACGCTCTGCCTGGACTGCCAGAGGTGAGAGAGGCCGCCTGCAAACTGGGGATGTGTAGATATTCAATATATCACAATATAAAAATGTGTCAGTCCGTATGTTGTGTCAGGAACATGAATGGTGATATCAGCTCCATGTTATTCTGCTGTCAGGAACATGAATGGTGATATCAGCTCCATGTTATTCTGCTGTCAGGAACATGAATGGTGATATCAGCTCCATGTTATTCTGCTGTCAGGAACATGAATGGTGATATCAGCTCCATGTTATTCTGCTGTCAGGAACATGAATGGTGATATCAGCTCCATGTTATTCTGCTGTCAGGAACATGAATGGTGATATCAGCTCCATGTTATTCTGCTGTAGTAATCACTAATGAGACTCTTGACCATCACAGTTTCACAAGCTCTCCATCCAAATTATATTATTGTCACTTTGTAATGACATTTTTAAATTCTTGTTTACCTTCTAGCAGCCAATGGCATCGCTAGAAAGATTTGAGTCTGACAGAATTCTGCTCAGTCAGACTTTGTTGTCACTGAACTTTTATTGATCACATCGTATCCTGCTTGGATTGAATCCTGAACCTCAGATCAGGTATTGAATCGTATCAGGAGAGAAACAGATCGCCCCGTCCCCAGTTCTATTCCCAATTAAATTTAGTGGAACAGTAACTGAACCTCTCAACAACCCTGTCTGCATGCTTTATACAGGGAGGTGTACCTAATAAAGTGTTAAGTACAAAGTTTTTATATAAGTGGAAAGTGACTAATCTCTCTGATAAACTGTTGAAATGTTGATGGATAAATTTCAGTCAGCAGTTACTTTTCAAAACGTACAAAGTGTTTTGGAGTTGAACCTTTAAAATCCTGCTGCTGTTTCCCCACAGACACGATAAGTACCGGACGCAGTACCGAGCCATGTTCGTCATGAACTGCACCGTGAAGAGAGACGAGGTGCTGCGCTACAAGACCCAGCCAGAGAAGAAGAAACAGAGGAGCAGGAAGAGGAGGAAGGGACAGAAAGAAACGACAGAAACAACAACAACAACAACAGCAGCAGCAGCAGATGAGGTTCCCGACCCGGCGCCCAGAGGGATGGAGGAGGACGAGGTCTACCACCCGGTCCAGTGCACCGAGTGCTCTACCGAGGTCGCCGTGTTCGATAAAGAGGAAGTCTACCACTTCTTCAACATCCTGGCCAGCCACTGCTGACAGACGCAGGACCGAGCCGTTCGGTCTGAGTGTCTCCGGCCCTCAAACCTCAGATCGGCACTCCGGGTCTTCGAAAAGTTCCCGACCTTCAGTTGCAGTTTTTGATACGGACCGGGTCTTCCGCTACTGCTTTTTGAGTTTTTTTTATTTACTATCAAACCGTTTTACTACACTCTTCCCCGGCCTTCTGTGTTAGAGACTGAGAAGTGCGACGAGTCTGTTCAGTTCAGTTCCTTGCAGCTGAAGCATGCAGCAGTGAAGTGAACACGGCAAAGTTAGAGACGGGAAGTGTGTTAATTGCCAAACAAAATAAAAACAAGACAAAAACAAAGCTGTGACAGTATGACTTTTATTAGTTGCTGCAACCGACCTGATGACGACCAGCTGGCAGCACTTCCTGCTCTGTTGGCGACAGCGCAGCTCAGTACACCAGACTGTGAACGCACCATCAGTCACTCTGCTGCTGTAAGGAAACTGATCCTGGACTGCGAAGAACTGAACCGAACTGAACTGAACTGAACTGAACTGAACTGAACTGAGCTGAACTGAACACACTTTTCTACCACAGCCGCTCACACACACTCTGTGTGATGCGAGTACATTTTTGGGACTTAAATATGGGAAGAAACACCGTAATGAAACCGTATGGCATTAAGATTTCATATTCTGTGTTCATTTCAGTCAGTTCGGTGACAGGCTCAGTGTTTTGCGATGCTGCAAAGGCAAAAGAAAAGAACCAATAAGGTTAAAGGAATCGTATTTCAGTAGAGTCGACATGCTCAGATCTGATTGGCTCCCGAGTGTGGCTTGAAATGATGTCATCAGATATACTAGTTTCCCAAAACCAAGTTTGTCTCTGTTGTAAGTGAACGGATCAAAGATGAACTTGATGCTTCTGGGAAATGCATCCCTCCTTTTGTTCTGTTGTAAATCCAGTTTTATACTGATGTAAGGACAGGAGAATTACACCTGCGGAGGCACACAGTGTGTTAAATGCATTTCATCACACAGTGTACAGTAACGTAATAAAGCTCGTAAAAGTTTGGTTTTTGGAGGGAGAAACTGTACAGCTAGTAGTTTTTTATTTGGTTTACTGGAGCTCTCCTGACTTTTTTTACTCAGAGAGACACTCAGCTTGTTTTTAATTTCAGAGTTAATTGAGCATTGATGCCAAAAGTTGTGATTAATTCTGTTATTATCTGCCTTGTCATTTAAATGATATTCTCTAAAAATGAGTGTTGCTTGATTGATTGATTGTTTGGATTCAGTATTTTGTGTGGATGTACAGTATGTCCAGGTGTAGTGTAGCATGTGTATTCTCAGCACATGTGAAAACTCTCAGGAGGCCTGACTTCAGATATAATAAGAGCAAAACTTTAATGATCCCTGTGGGGAAATTTGGACAGTGCAGAAGTAAACAAGATACAGCACAACAAGAGTAGATTATAAACAGGTATATGGCAAATGGGGGATATTTATACCCCAGTATAAATGCGTCTGACAATTTCAACACAATAATGTAACACAATAAGTAGAAATGTATGAAAGGATTAAAAAAATAAAATTATGAGGTTGTGCAAAATAATACCAGGAGTACATACTGGAAAAACAAGAAAAATGTGTATATGAAAGTAGATACTGAAAGAAATTAAATGTGATATGTGATCTAAAAATATACCAAAGATGTGAAATATATGCAGTATGAGATAAGTGAAAATTTAACAAATAGAAAGCTTTATATGTGTCATTAGAATGATATTCAAATACACTGAAAATATGTCGTCATACACTTCATATTATAAACTTCTGTTAGTTGCGACGTGTCTTTTATTTTGAAATTTCCGGGGAAGTGCGCACTTTCCACCAGGAAGTAGGAACTCCCTTGGTTTAGCGTGCCCTACAACGCGGAGCTGTGATTGGCTGGAGAGGAGCACCTTGTGATTATACGTCACACATCACCAGGAAATTATCCACGAAGAAAAGCAAAAAAAAAAAAAAACGAGGAAAGAAAATAAATTAGCCTGTGAGAAAGTTGAGAAGAAGATGGCTCTGGGTGACTGTTGGAAGCAGCTGTCGTGGTTCTACTACCAGTACCTGCTCGTCACGGCGCTCTACATGCTGGAGCCGTGGGAGCGGACGGTGTTCAGTATCCTTTCCATTGGGAAACTACTTCTGACTTGACTTAAACAAAGCGAGCCGGAATGCTAACTTTAGCTATCTAACGTTAGCATAGCCAGGTTAACGTACTTACCTGGTAGAACATAACTTTAGGATATTTTACAAATCGATAGGGGCTTCTGGTAAATTCGGCATATATATATAAACCACCAGTGAGCCATTTCTTCATTAAAATCTCAACTTTCCGAATCGCTTCAAACTGCTCGCTACTCACTACCGCCCACCACGGTGTTTTGATGGAAGGGGATTGTGGGAATTACAGGTGAACTAATTGTAAAAGTTGACATTTTATCAAAAAATAAGTGCCGCTTAAAGTATTGGACGCATGCCGAATTTGAAATGGTTCCCTAATGATTCGTTTTAGGTCTTGAATTATGTTCTTCTAGTTATGTACCGCTGCCGATAAGTAAGGCGGCGTTAAACAGCTAGATTTTTAAATGGAGTTCAGCCTGGAGGCGTCTGTAGGACAGAACGGGAGGCACCGTGGCTAAGCTAGCTAACGCGTTAGCCCAGAAGCAAAGACAGCCTCTGTTCTTCTGTCATGTGATCTGTTGGCTGAGCTGAGTTTACCCAGACTGTTTGTGAAAGCTCTTTGTGAGGTAAAGTCACAGCATACATACTTGTAAGTAAACAAAATATTAATGCTTTTCTGAAAATGTGACCTGTGATAGTCCAACAACATGGACAGTGTCACATTATATAGATGATGTATTGTCTTCCAACAGTTGTCACCCTAAGCTTGTGTGTCATTACTTACCTGAGGGTCGTGAGAGAGAGAGAACTACACTGACCATAATTCATTGCACCTAAGACAGGCAGTGCATCTGTGCTCCTTGTAGTTGCAGTGTGTCTGAATGGAGAGACAGTTTGAAAGTTTGAAGCCTCCATGATCAGATGGAAGTGTAATAATCAGCTGATGTTTCAACGTCGTTAGTTTGGAATAGATTTAGAGAATTAAGTGCTTAAGCTACACCAGAGGGAGTGCGTCTGGTTGTGATCAGCATCCGGTTGCCGTTAGTGATGGACGATCTGCTCGTCTCAGGATATGATTTGATACGTGGCATGTGGTTCAGGATTCAATACAACCAGGATACGATGTAATAAATAAAAGTCCAGAGACAACAAAGTCTGAATGTGCAGAATTAGGTTTATTTCTGAGTCACAAATCTTTCTAGCAACAGCATTGGCTGCTAGAATGTAAACAACAATTTAACAACAGTAAGAGTCTAACAGCCATGTGACATTGCAATTTGTATTGTGATATATTGAATTTCGATATATTGTCGCATCCCTAGTTGCCGTCAGTGTCTGGTTGCTGTCGGTGTTGCATTGCCATAGAAGGGAGTTTTTCTTCCATAACAGCGTCCGGGCCAGAAAGTGCGTTTTAAAAGCCAGAAATCTCAGCAGCTGGTCAAGTACGTTAATCAATGAGTCATTGATCAACAGCAGTATCAATCCCTACAGATATTATGGTCTGTTTGTCCTGGGACAGTTGAAACCTGAATTATTCTGTCTTTCCAAGTCCTTCCTTAACCGTCTGTCTGTCAGACTCCCTGCTGGTGTCAGTAGCCGGCATGGCGGTGTACACCGGCTACGTCTTCATGCCGCAGCACATCATGGCTATCCTGCATTACTTCGAGGTGGTCCAGTGACGCGGTGACTCCGCCCCCCCGCCCCGCCCACCTGCCCATCCTGTCTGTCTCTGGCTCCCTGTCTGTCTGCCCCGCCTGTCTGTCTGTCATCTCCTGGGTCCGGGGTGCGTCGAGGTGGAGGTCCCCCCCCCCCCCCCCCCCCCCCTTTCCAAAGCTAATTCAATGTGGTCCAACCTCCACCCACCTGGGCTGCTGCGGGCTGGTGAAGGCAGCGCCCCCACACGCCGTCTTGAGACGCCATGTTGGATGTCATTTCCCGGACTGGACCGATCATCCTTCGCTCATCTGAACGGGAGCGTGAGCCGCGTTTGGGGAAGCGGAGCGGGCGGCTTGGAGGCGGAGCTTAGCACAAAGTCTTCAAATGATTGACAGCCGGAAGGTGCGCTGGATTTAAGCTCGATTGGTTTCATGTGGTGTTCTTTTTTTTTATTTATTTGTTTCTTTTTTTGTCTCCTGTGCCTGCGGCGAGTGTTTTAATCAGCGCACCTTACCGTTTAGAAAATGCGGTATGAAAGTGTAAAATGTATAATTAGGTGACGTCTGACTGGACCGTCACCGTCTTCCAACGGGACATTAAACCATTGTTGTCTTACAGAGTTTTATTCAGGGCGGGACTCTCAGCGGCCGGCGGATTCCAAAACACTTCGGCCATTTTCTCCATTTCTCCCGGCCAGCTCTGGTTTCTAGAGCAGGATGGACTCAGAGCGACGGCCGCCGGCTGCTGATGAAGCAGAACTTCAGACGTTTTAAACCTGGACTCTTATTTTCCTTCTTTCTCCATCATCATACCGATCGTTTTTGACCAAAATCTGTTCAGCTGCTTCACTACAGAGCGTCTTGTGTCTTCGCCTCGCGGCTCTCCGGTCCTAACGGGCCGATGGACTCTCCAAAAACCGACTCCCCAGAGCCACTTACCGCTCGTTCTGTAATGAGTTGATAAATAAGATGTGAATGAAATCTGACTTCAGCCATTTCTCCTGCAGTTGTGAAGCTGCCTTGGCTGTCACTTTTTTTCCTCCCCTTTTCACCTTTTTTTCCTCTTCGCCGGCCGGCTGCAGCTGCCTGTTTACTAGAGCTGAACAATTAATCGAGGGGAATCAAAATTGCAATATGAACGTCTGCAATTTCTGCAAAATCGCAAAGGCTGCAGTTAATTTCTTCAGAGAGAGTTCGGTCCAAACTGGATTTGTGAACAAGGAGTTTTAGAGCTGCAGGTGATCTTTGGTCCATGAATCAAACTCAGTAAATCCTGCACGCTGACGTCTATTTTTTTTAATCACTTTTCTTAAAACAATTTTAAAGTTCTACAAAATTGATGACAAAATTAAGTTAATCACAATTAGATTTTTCTCAGTATTTTCCAGCCCTACTGTCTACATGTGCCGCGGTGTAAAGCGGTTCAAAATAAGCTAAATCTGTCGAGTCATGGATAAAGTGGAAATGAAATGTGTGCATGAGTCATTACAGAGTGGAGAGCAGGATGTAAGAAGCTCTGTAGTGAAGCAGTTAACCGGATGATGGTCAGAATCGATCGGCACGACGGGGAAAGATGAGAAAATAGAGTCCGGGTAGAAAATGGGAGGAGTTCTACTTTACTTTCCCTCCCTGGTTTTATCGCACAGCGAACAGCGTTAACGGTTCCGTCTCCTGTTTGCACAAACGTCGTAAATGTTCAACGTTTCCATTTTTCTGTAATCACATTTTACGATACGTATTCTACTACTGATATCCCTCGGAAATTGTGATTTATTTTCTTTGCAAAAATTGTGTATTTTTCTTGATTATGTGTATATAATCTTGTATACATATTTGTAAAGTTTTGTAGTCGGACATGTTGGCTCATAGGATAAAATATTATTATATTTGTGGTTTTGAGACTGAGCTTCCTGAGGCTGAGGAGCGTCTCCGATGCTAAATACTGTTATATTACTCCAAATCATTAAAGGGATATTTCACTAAGCTGCCGCATTTTCTTTTTCACTACATTTACATGATGTCATTTCCTCAGCTGTTGACCTCTGACATCACCTCTGACATCATCAGTCAGGAGTGTGTGTTCACTACCAGCCTGTATGGAGCGCTTCAGTCCAAAACGCTATACAGCCGTGAAAAATCAGGAATAAATATCAGGAAAAAACATTAATGATTATGTCCTCAAAAATAAACTCTTCTGTTAGCAAATGACTCCTAACTTCAATACAAACTAGAGCTGAAACGATTAGTCGATTAGCTGATCGACAGAAAATTATAGATTATAGTTCTGATCATTGATTAATCGTTTTAGTCATTTATCAAGTAAAAATACCAAGTTCATGGTTACAGCTTCACAAATGCTATAAGATTTGCTGCTTTTCTGTTTCATATCATTATAAAATGAATACTTTTTTTTTTTTTGCTGTTATTCAGACTAAGCAAACTATTTGAAGAATAACTTTTGACTCTGGGAAGCTGTGATGGGCATTTGTCATTATTTTTTGCATTTTGTAGACTAAATTATTAATCGATTAATATAAAAAAATGATTGATAGATTAATCGATAATGAAAATAATCGTTAGTTGCAGCCCTAATACTGACTCATAATGTGCTTCACTTTCATGCCAGCTTTCAATATGGCAGAGTGGGACTTTTGTGAGCCTTTTTTATTATGGTAGATATCTCACTTTGGAATGAAACTTCATATACAGATTTACTCTCTTAATGCCGCGGTTCCTCTGTGATTTTAATACAGCACCGGGTTTTGGGATATTTTTAGTTTTTTGTTCCACATCTAGATCTGTCCCTGTTTTGGTCCAGTTCTGTTTTTATGGCAGGTTTCACTGCTAGAAACTATTTTCTGTGGGTTAATTCAACATGAGGACTCCAGTTTAGTTGTAAGTCTGGCTTCATTATGGAGTTATTTTAACATCAAATCTCCAGCAGTGACGACGGGTCTTTACTGTGAAGACGCTCCGCTGCAAAACTGCAAAATGAACCCAGAGGAAAGAAACGCTGTGATGGGGGAAAAACTGCAAATGGTCAACAAAACATGTGGAGAACAAAAGAAACCTTCCTGCACACTGTCTCATTCCTGTTATTACAACATTTTAATGAGAAAAAATACATTTCAGTGTTGTGACCTTCACTAGACTGAAGCGTCCTGTATTTCTTCTTATTTAGGTGTTGTAATAGCACTCATCAGACACCAGGTGGGAGTGTTTCCATGGTTTGTAGCTGCCTGCTCTTTTCCTACTGAACCTGCACCCAAAAACAAAAAAGAGGATTTTAAGGACTTAATGTTATTGCAAAATTGCTGCTTTAAAAAATTACTTACAAATCCCAGAAAGTTTCGGTGCATCTGCTTTAGTTGAAATTTGTGTTAGAAGTGATTTTTTTTTTTTCCAGACACCCATAACGGAAAGAAGTTAAAAAGATGAAACTGGGTCGTTACAGCAGCAAATGGTGACAGGATACAGCAAAGAAAATATACGGAAAAAAATAACAATAGAGCAAATAAGTGGTGTTAAACAGGGCCGGATTAACCAACCACAGGGTCATAAACACACAATCAATAGGTGGCTGTTCAATAATTGTCCCGGGGCATGTGCCCTGCACGCCCGGTCGGTAATAGAGGCATGGTGCCCAACATAATGCAACTGACAACTACAACACTAGAATGTGTTGAGTAGAAATATATGAATGAAAAGTATGAAAAATATACGTGAATTACAGCATGTATGACAAGCTGGGTTCAATTCCCAACTCATGACAGGTTTTTGACTATGAAGTTTTTATTTCTGTGAAACGTCTTACTGAAGCAGGAGCAAAACCTGAAGCTAACCTGAAGCTAACTGTTGTAGCTGCTAAACTGAAGCGTTAGCTAACCTTGTCATGAGACCAACAGGTGGAAATGTCCAGTCCAGTTCCTGCTGTTGGACCAGAATCCTTTTCTGGAGGAGAAACCTGATCTGAACATTCATTTCCACAGCATGTAATCTTCATTTCTAACCTTTCTCACCTGTGTAAATTAGATAAGCCTGTCACTGTGGACCGTCAAGACAAGCCCCAACAGAAACCTGTATTTCCTGCAGGGAGATACTGTCTCGTTGTGACATCAGTTACAGTGAAACACCATCTTAAATTTCCTTGAATTCCCCTCTCTGTCATATCTGCTCCAGCTGTCAGACAGATGGATGGATGGAGGAGAAGTGACTTATTTCTATTGAATGAACTAAGGTTAGACCGATGTATGAAGCCGATATTGGCCTTTTATTATTAAAAATTAAATATCAACTCACAAGTAGCTGTTTTATTGGTGTGCATGAAAACAACACAACCCAGTGCCTCAAAAAAAGTCGAAAGTAGTTGAACGTTTGACGGACTTCGTCAGCCAATGAAATCTGTACAGAGTGCTTCTAAAGGTCTGGAGCCCCGCCCACAACAACAAAACCTATAGGCGGTTTCAATGCAGACTTGAACGTGATGGATGCTGAACGTCCCTCAAGTGTCTCATGGTCTAAATGTTTCAGAGGCTTTTCCACCCTGACAGGAATCAAACTGTGGGGGGGGAACGCTGAGCTTTGGGGCATGAAAATGGTTAAATTTATACATATTGTATATCGGCTATCAGTGGCTTCAATCAAAGAAAATTCAGTATCAGCCTTCAAAAACCCATATCTGTTTATCATGGAGTGAACCAAGGGCCTTCCTCTTCACCTTACAACACACACACACACACACACACACACACACACACACACGCACACATACACACTGCCTGGGTGTCATTCTCTCTCTCTCTCTCCCTCTCTCTCTCTCTCTCTGGCAGCAGGTCAGAATGGAAATAGCAGCCTGGTTAGTGTTTAACTCGGACGATGAGGCTCTTCTCACGTACACAGCAAGCTGCTGCCTGGAGTTTGAACCCCCGGCGTCTGAAGCACCAAACATGCAGAAACAGGCCTCTATCCAGGCTCTATCCAGGCTCTATCCAGACTCTATCCAGACTCTATCCAGGCTCTATCCAGACTCTATCCAGGCTCTATCCAGGCTCTATCCAGGCTCTATCCAGACTCTATCCAGACTCTATCCAGACTCTATCCAGGCTCTATCCAGGCTCTATCCAGACTCTATCCAGACTCTATCCAGGCTCTATCCAGGCTCTATCCAGACTCTATCCAGGCTCTATCCAGGCTCTATCCAGACTCTATCCAGGCTCTATCTAGGCTTTATCCAGGCTCTATCCAGGCTTTATCCAGGCTCTATCCAGGCTCTATTCAGGCTCTATCCAGGCTCTATCTAGGCTTTATCCAGACTCTATCCAGGCTTTATCCAGGCTTTATCCAGGCTCTATCCAGGCTCTATTCAGGCTTCACCCAGGCTCTATCCAGGCTTTATCCAGGCTCTATCCAGACTCTATCCAGACTCTATCCAGCCTCTATCCAGACTCTATCCACACTCTATCCAGACTCTATCCAGGCTCTATCCAGACTCTATCCAGACTCTATCCAGACTCTATCCACACTCTATCCAGACTCTATCCACACTCTATCCAGACTCGATCCAGACTCTATCCAGGCTCTATCCAGGGTCTATCCAGACTCTATCCAGGCTCTATCCAGGCTCTATCCAGGCTCTATCCAGGCTCTCTCCAGGCTCTGGGATGAGGTGATAAACCTGTGGGTCTCTGTTCTCCAGCAGAACATCGTGAATCTTCATCCACTCCAGAGCAGACTCCTCATCCTCTTCTTAAACAGCAAGCACAGACTTTGCTAAGTTTCTCTCATTTTTCAACAACTTTTTCAACAATGCTATTCTAGGGCTGAGCAATACAGCCTGAGATTCTTATCACTGTATACTGTCACATTTACCTCGACAATGATAAATTAAATGATAACTTTTCTAACCCCAGTGCAGAAATACTACATTCACCATTAGCGGCATAAATATAATAAGTATGCTTGTTGGCTACTTGACAAATGTATTTTCCGAACATACAGACATGTCAAAAAATGTGGTTGGTGAGAAAGTGCCAGTGTCGGCACTTTTTGGTAAATTTTCGGTAGCCATACGTTATTCCCTTTGTTATTTCGGGTTAGATAGCTAGTGCTAATTAGATAGCTTTCAAATTTTGCCAAACTTTGTATTGCATAGCAACCGGAATGATGTAGGTTGGCGTGGAAGCTGGATTCAAGAGTCGGGGTCCCAGTCTGGGATGGGGGCGGAGCTGAGGTCGAGGTTGGAACTGGGTTTCCGGTCAGAGTCGGGGTTATAGATGGGGTCGGAGCCAGGAATGGGACTGGAGTAGGGGTCACGGTCGATGCCGGAGTTGGGATTGGGGTTGGAGCCTGGTTCAGAGTTGGGGTCCATGGGGTTGGAGCTGAAGTTGGGGTTGGAACTGGGTTTCTAGTTGGGGTCAGGGTGATAGATGAGGTTGTAGCCAGGAATAGGACTGGGGTTAAGGTCGGGATTGGGGTTATAGACAGGGTGGGGGCCGGGAATGGGCCAGGGGTTGAAGTTTGGTTTAGGGGTTGAGTCCCAGTCCGAGAAAGGGTCAGGGTTGAACGACCAGTAGGGGTCAGGGTTGATACTGGAGTTGGGTCGTGCCCTGTACTCTCCGAAGACCCCGAACCTGGACTGCCCAGCCCAAATCCAAAGACCAGCGGCGTTGCAGCAGCCACAGACTGGTGCTGCAGTATGTCGCACCCTGCATGAGCTCCTACGGTCTTTGCATCATGGACAGATTCCTCAGGAATAAAATCGGGAAGCGGATTTTGCAGGAAGTGAGGGACGTTCACCCCACTGGGAAGATGCGGGACGGCGAGCTGGCCAGCGGGGGTTTTGGCAACAACAGGAATGTTCGGGGAGATAAAATCGCCTGGGTGGAAGGAAACGAACCGGGCTGCGAGAACATTGGCTACCTGCTGATGAGAATGAACAAACTGATCGCCTTTACACAGACGGAGGAGGAAGCTGGGAACCTACAAAATCTGAGGGAAACACAAGGTTAGTAGCCTTCACCAAAGAGTTACTGGTCCTTCTTATGTCTAGGAACCCCAAACAGATCCGCATTAAGGCCCTGACACACCAGCCCGACGGTCGGCCGTTGGCCAATGTTGGGCCGTCGGTAAGCGTCGGTGTCCCTAGTTTTTGCGGTGTGTCCCGCACCGTCGGCACTAGTCGGACCCTGTCGGCGGCTTTTCGGCCGATTGAGCGTGTTGAATCGGCGGCGGAGCCCGTCGGTGAGAGAGATCACTCTGATTGGTAGTTCGTTGTTTTGCCTCTTGATAATTGGACTGATAAATTCCTTCAACATGTGGAACTGAACAGGAAAGAGCCGAGCAAAATTTTTAAAATCGGAGGTTTCATTTATCTCCAGCTCTCGACACAGGTTCGGGAAAGCCCCTTGAGCCTGTCGCTGGAGTAACATTATTCATGATTTCACCCATTTAGTGCGGTTTCTCCTTATTTTTCGCCTCCGCCTCTTCCTTTCTTCTTCCACAACCAAAAGACCAAGGGCTGACAACGCCAGTGCCATTTGCAACTTCTTATCAGACATAAGGTATGGAGAGTTATTTCCCCTCACGCAGGCGCAGAACGTACGTGCTAGTTGGCCGTCGGCTGTAGTCTTTGCGGTGTGTTCAAGTGCAACTTTTTGGACCAGACGCAGGCGAGGTGAGGCGACGCAACAGTCGCCCCTCGTCGCTGCTGGTTCTTTGACGTCGGTTTGGTGTGTCAGGGCCTTTAGGCCCCACAGACCCAACTGGATAGTTTTTTGTTCCTGGGACCCCCTATCTGAAAAGATATCTGTTTTTAGGTGATGTCGAGAAGAATTACATAACTGGCAGTGGTGTAAAGAGTCCAAGAATGTCCTACTCAAGTAGAAGTACTGTTACTTTGCTGATATTTTACTGAAGTAGAAGTAAAAGTACCGGTGTAAAAATCTACTGCAGTAAAAGTAAAAAGTGTGTGATTTAAAATGTCGTCAGAGTAAAAGTTCCTGAGTTCCTCTTTAGAACAGAGAACGTTGTTAGCTGTGATCTTTTCCATGTGATTCTAACAGGAGAGAGGTCAGAGTTCAAACTAGATTCTTTTCACTGGAAACATTAGAAACGACAAAATAAAGTGCAGAAACAAAGTAAAGTCAGATTCCTCTTCTCACTGTGAATGGATCCACAGTTTGTCAGTTTCTGTTGATCCAGTTTCTGTTGATCCAGTTTCTGTTGATCCAGTTTCTGTTGATCCAGTTTCTGTTGCTGATGGAGAGACACAATCTGTTCTGTGATGGATGGATTTAAAATGGACTGAAGGACAATACTTCAGTAAAAAGTGTACTTAAAAGTAAAATTACTAAAATATACTCAAAGTACACACATGAGTAAATGTAATTAGTTACTTCCATCCATGATAAGGGTTGGTGAGGTAGAAATGTATCAAAACAGTAATTTTCCTCCATCTCTAATGTATAGTGAAAGAAATATCAGCTACAGTGAAAGTAAACTAGCTTCAATTTCACTGTGACCCTTACTAAAATGGTTTGAATGTGTATTATTATTATTATTATAGGTCTAGTGTCCTAAAATATTGTGCTTATATGTCATATTGTGCATGTTAAGCAGCATCCTTTGCATTGAGTTGATTTGCACCGGAGCCATGGATAATAATAATAAACTTTAGCATTTTTCTCTGTTACAAACTGCTTTATAGTAGAAGAAAAAGCAAAAAGTCATAAAGTGTAGCAGTAAAACTGTACAAAGAATTAATTCATTAAATCAAGGTATAAAAACAATAAAGTCAAACAGAATCAAAGATAAAACAATAAGATGTACTAGATGTAAGTAGGCTTACTGTGAACTTTCCTGCAGGACTTTGTAATTAGTTTGTGTGTGTGTGTGTGTGTGTGTGTGTGTGTGTGTGCGTGCGTGCGTGTGTGTGTGCGTGCGTGCGTGTGTTAATAGCAATTATACACTCATTTTCAACACATCTAGGTCATCTTGTCCCAAAATAGACACACAAATAGTTTAAAAATGACCTGCCTCTTTTAAGAGTGCACTATGCCTTTTATTTGTTTGTATTATTAATATTATTAATATTATTATTATTATTATTGTTGTTGTTATTGTTATTATTACTATTTTTTATTTATTATCATTATCATTATCATTATCATTATCATTATCATTATTATTATTATTATTATTATTATTATCCTATATCCGCTCTTATCAGCAGCACGCAGTGTTTTCCGGCGCGTGGCCAAGTTCATGTTTACTTCCGCGCGGACGTGCTGAGAGGGAGCGCGAGGGCTACATGCGGCTGGCGGAGTCCTCAATGGCGGCGGGCACGCCCAGCGCGCGGGCACGTAGCCTAGAATCATCTTCCAGAGTCTTTATCAGTTAAAAGGAGATATTATTATTTGATTTAGTTCATTGAATTAATCAAAATTAATAAAGTAATTCTTATTTAATTACACCAGACATGATCTCTCTCTCTCTCTCTCTCTCTCTCTCTCTCTGCGTTTTTGTGACTTTCGGCTGCATATTATTCTCAGTCAGTGCAGATAATTATAATTTCATAATAGGAGTAATAATAGCAATAGTAGGTTTGCTAAGTGAGGTGTTTTATCATTTTCACTGTCATTTTCTTGGTTGCCTGTATTTTTACTCATAAAGTTGAAATACAAACAAATACTGCAGACTTCAGAAAGGAAGGAGTTGCTCAGACGAGGCTGTCAGCTCGGCTGATTGAATGAATTTAAACCCCCTACACACACACACACACACACACACACACACACACACACACACACACACACATACACACCGCTCCCGTCCCGTCCCCGCCGCCCCCCATAGAGAACAGCACAGCCCGCACGTCTCACGGATTCTCTCTCACTCTCTCGTCATTTACCAGAATAGCACCGGAAGTACGGCGATGTAGCCTTCAAAATAAAAGCTGGAGTTCTAGTGGCCATGCCTCCAAGCTGACTGGTATACAGAAGCCCTAAGAACTGTATGGATAAATGACATGACGTGGATTAAAAAAAAATCGATACATATATATATATATATATATATATATATATATATAAATATATATATATATATTCTACAATCTCTGCGTCATTTTATTGAAGTGCAATTCATTAAAGTCCAAAAATGTAAGGTGGTGAAACTGCCTGCACATACACAAAGAGAACAAAACTACGATAAAAAGATGAATTTCTTACTGAATTCTTCATCATATTGTTGGGAATAATTTAATGTTCAATTGCTTATAAATAAGAAAAAATTGTGAAACAGTCCTTTTTCAAAAACTATTCTATTAAAACAAAATAATGTCCGAAAAGTGGACTGATCCAAATACAAGCAATAAATAAAAGCAATTTTATGTGATATAAAAATATATAAATAGGCTACATTCTTCATTTTCACTCGTGCACCAATAAGACCTTTATTTTGAATCCGTGACAGGAAATGGTATTTGTTCATGCCGGTGGGCTTGACAGAGTTTTCCAGCCTTAATAAGAGCTCGGAGAGACAAATGGGACAGAGACGCAGGAGCTGCCAGAGGCTCAACTGGCTCCGTGAAATCATATGGTTCAATTTTTTGCATTAGATTTTCTAGTAGAACTGTCAGTCATCCAACAAAAAATTACTATAATGTTTCTGTGATAATCCTATAGGGACTCAGTAGTGAGTTTATAGTGATCTTGTAGTACTTTATGATTTTTATTTCTCATGACATCACTATAAGATTCCTATAATATTCTTATCGGGACTTATTGACGCTGTGACATTCGCTCTAAACTTTATTATAAGACTTTTTTCCGTCGGAGAAAATGCCTTTCATTGAGCACGTCACGGACTCGGACCTGGAGCGCTTGGCTCTGGAGCGGGTCGTCCCGGCCCTGCTGGACCAGGGTTTCTTCTATGTGGACGGGTTCCTGGGGGACCCGGTGGGCGGCGCGGTGCTGCAGCAGGTGAAGGACATGCACCGGTCCGGGACGCTGCAGGACGGCCGGCTGGCGGGCTCGGTCCCCGGCGTCTCCAGGAGAAACATCCGCGGGGACAAGATCGCCTGGGTCAGCGAGGCGGAGCGGGGCTGCGAGGCGATCAATTTCCTCCTGACCCTGATCGATAAGCTGGTCTCTCTGTGCGCCGGCCGGCTGGGGAAGAGAGTGATCAGAGAGAGATCGAAGGTAAGAATCGATCCTGAGACGCTTTTTACGCACCGATCCAAGTTATTATTCCTTTAAGAGGAAGTCTCACTGAGATCAATATGTGTTTTCAAGAGCGAGACCTGCTAACAACTATACAGTTTATAAGTATTTTCACTAGAGATGCATAAGGATTACTGGATTCTGGTAGGTAGCTTACTCTGTGTACTTGTACTTTTTTGAGTATTTTCTAGGTATTTCTGCACATAGCAGACAATCAGCAAACAAACACAAATCAGTGGAAACTGTTAAAGTCAACGTTGATAAAATCACTGTTTAAAATTTTAAACTTTTCTACAGAAACAAAGGATCCTAATTTTACAGAGGTTTGCAAATTATTCCATTTATAAGGCGCAAAGTATCGAAACAATGTTTTTTCCGAGCAGCTGTGTATTTACATATGGAATATCTGATGAAGTAATCCTGAGATCTGGTTCCTTGATTAATTGGTTACAGGATTTAAGTGGCTGGAAGTTTACAGCAGCAGTTTATAGTGAATATCTGCATATTCAGTTTCATTTTAGTAATTTATGTGAAACCAGAGTGACTTCTAATGAGTAATGCAACAGTAGAGTAAGCTTTAATTTCTGGGTTACTGACATTATAAGCAACCAACAAGTGTACTTTATCTAGATGTGCACATGTTATACTTTATACTGTACTTTATACCATGTACTTTATCTTGATGTGTCCATGTGACCTGAGGGTTCAAAGCACTGAACCTCTGTTATAAAAACTCTTGGTATTATTACTGCACAGTTTACATTTTATTTTAATAGGTGATTCCACATTCATCCTGTGATATTACTGTGTGCTGAATGTTAGATTGAGTTTGCTGTCACAGATTTTAAGCTGCTCCATTCTGCAGCTCCAGTAGCAGACTGTGTTTACTGGTCAGCTCCCAGTCTGAGTCTGTGGAACTGCATGAATATGAAGCAGGTTGTTGCTGTAACTGATGGCAATTTATACAGGGAAATATAAATAAAGCAACCATTAGACAACCTAAAGAATCAGGCACTAACTAACTGTAACTGATGGATTCACAGAACCCCCCCAAAAATATTTGTTCCTTGGTTTATTTCCTAGATTTTCTTTTCTTTGCAGGGTAAACATGACGCATTAAAAAAAACATCAAATCTGGGTCAAGTTTTTCTTTTTACCTGTTATGTGTTTTCATCTAACCCCAGACTGCAAACCAAATTTCCCTTACCAAAAAATCTTCAAGATTGGAAATTTAACCCTGGACCCTAAAGAGATATTCAGTTATTCTCTCTCTTAAAAACATATTGCTGCTTTTTAAAAACGAGAAGAGAAGTGAGAGCTACAGGGAAACACATGAAAAATAATAATATCTCAGTAGAGACTGGAGGTTATTTTTGGCGTTGGGATTTCCACAGGAATCCCCAAACCAAGATGAGTAAAGCCCGCTTCACTTTAAATAAACATGCTTTCATTGATCTGGCGTTGCTGTTTGATGTTTAAACAAAGAGTCCCTGCTGCTCCTACATCTGTAATGAGGCGGCCCTTTGGCAGCGGTCCAGCGACCCGCTCTGGACCCCCGACCCAAAGCTTGAGAAACCAGGATACGCGCAGGAAATTCATCAGAACGGCCTCAGTTGTTCCCCCTCTGCCGCCGTGCTCCTGTGTGTCTGGATGAAGCGCACAGATGTGTTGTGGCGTGTGGACCCATGGGTGCTACGTGACTCCCGGTCTGTAGTTCATACGTGACGCGGCGACGCACACGGCAGGAAGCACAGCACACATATGCTGACATGGCAGATATGAGCCAAATCTCAGCTGCACATGTGCAAAGTGCAGGAGGGTGAGACGCACAATAAGACATTAACTGTTTCAGAGGGTGTTTTTTACCCCCTTGGTCTCATTTTTAGGGGAATTTTGGTTCTTTTTGAGTGCAGTTTTATTGAATTTCTATTTTAGAATACATTTGCATTGCATATTGGCAAATAAACCCTCAATTTGAAGCACTAAAATTAGTTTTAACTTCTTTTCCAGTGCTGGAAACCAGTCCATCTCCCCCCTCCTGAGTTTTTTACCATCTTGATAGTTGTAGTTTTTGTTGCTGCAGTGGTTTGTGTTGGTCGGTATTTGCGTTCTCGATTGTTTTCTGATCAGAAAACAATCCATTTTTCTCTCCCAGAATGCACTGGAAAGATGACTGTCTGACAGATGAAATGCAAAAAACGAAACTCCTAATTATCGGGGGAATCTTCTGCCTGCTCAGTTTTAAGAGGCATTTTATGAACTTCCAGAGTTAATTTCTGACCCTGGTGTTTATGTTTCATACTCACATCACATCCATCTCTCAAGTCAAATCTCTCAAGATCCTGATCAGGTAGGACACTTCTTAGAGCAGGAGGGAGATAAACTGTAGCTTAGTGAGATAAACAGGTGGATCTGGTTGCTGGTTCAAACCCCGAGTCTTTTTGTTTTTTCATATTCAGAAATCGTAACAATTATAAGGTGATGAATGTGTGGTAGAAGCAGTGTGGTTGATGCTCAAAAATGCCGTGATCAGTAGAGGTTTGAACACATAAATAAGCCGGTGAAGGAGCTGCAGGAGGAGTTTGGCTGTAGCTCAGTGAGATAAACAGCTGCTTGTCACGTGTAAGGTTGTAGGTTTGAATCCCAGCCGTCCCAGTCTTCTGTTTCCATGTTGTTTTCCCCCCAAGTGTTTCCATGTTATGGTTAGAAATATATGGATGGATGAACCAAACCCACTTGAGCTCGGAAGTAGCTCAGCAGGATAAGTGACAGGTTTATTTGTCACTATCTGACAGTCTGAGTGTTGGTTTGATTCCCAGATGGGGGTCAGATGTTGTTGCTAAAACCAGTCTGCTAAGTCTTTACTGGGAAGAAATACAGAGCAAGTTCATACTGGTCTGATAGGCAGTTTCCAAAGAAATACTGAACAACAGACAAGAACGTAAAACACAGCGACTCCTACAGGTGGGTACACAGAGAGGTACAATATATAAACGCGTGTATGTAATATGTGGAGAGACGAATACCAAATGTAAGACACTGTATGTAAATCAAGCGGCAGTACGATGTAAAATTAGACTCAACGCCGGCTCTGATAACAGAGAAACAGGCAATGGCAAAAAAACACTTTTAAAAACATCAACACAGTTTCAAATGTTGGTAAAAGTTCAGCTGAGCGTGGCTTTCACTTCTCTCTGGAAGGGAGGTGGGATGTTTTTTTTGTGGCTGGAGAAGGAATCGAACCGGCGACCTCGTCTCTCAGGTGTTTCTGGGGGTTTGTGTTGACGAGGCCGTCGCTCCACCGGGTCTTCATCACACACACCGCTCTTCTCTCTGAGCTTTTCACTCTTTCTTCTGGGTGTCGGCTTTCAAAACTGAAGTACGCACTCAGGCTTGAACCCACGACCTCGAACGTCTCGAGAAGTCGTCCGGCGGTTCGAGCCACCGGGACTGAACCGGTTCAGAGCTTTTTCTCAGAGCTTTTCAAGTCTTTGCTCAGGGTGTCAGCTTTCAAAAGCAACTCTCTTCTTCAGGTTTGAACCCAGGACCTTGAAGTCTTCGCGGATCTGTTCAGGACTTTGAGCCACCGGGTCGCACCGCTTCAAAGCTTTTTTTCTCAGAGCTTTTCAATCTTTACTCAGGATTTTGACTTTAACACTTTTACCCAAGCTCAAAACATTTTTGCTGCGTTTTTAGCCACCAGATCATACAGGTTCAGAGTATTTCTTTCAATCTTTACTTGGGACGTTTTCCTTTAAAATTCATCCACTTACCGAGGTTTGATCCCAGGACCTCAAAGGTCTCGGTGCAGCGGTCCAGCACTTTGAGCCACTTGGTCAAACTGCTTCAGAGCATTTTTTTCAAAGCTTTCTCAGGATGTCAGCTTTCAATATTAACTCCCTTCTTCAGGGTTGAACCCAGGACCTCAAAATGTTGGAGCAGCTGCCCAGATCCACCGCATCACATTATTTCTGAGTCTGATTTCTGAGAGTTTTACAGTCTTTCCTCTAGATTTTGTCCGGAAACAAAGGCAGAACCTCAGCGACTTTGTGTTTCTACTGATCTCAGTCTCAGCTTCTGAACTTTAGTGTTTGTATCTCTCTCAAAAAAAAAATAAAAAATTTAATAATACTGTACTGAACTCACCTTAGAATTGGCCTGGTTGAGCTTAAGTGAGAATTGTAAATCCATTGTTTGGGCTTTTTTTTTGTTTTTTTTTGTTAAGTTTTTTTGTTTTGTATTTTTATGATTTATGTGTTTATATATTTTTGAGTATTTGGAGACATTCATACATTAGCCCAATTTATATATATTTGCTTTTGGAGGGAATTTATGGAGATGTATGAGATGTATGTTTTCTACCAAAAAACCCCATTAAAAAAAAACTAAAAAACTTTGGGTTAGAACTGAGTTTGTCATTTACAGTCTCTAAGGGCTCATGAAACAGTTTCTTCCTCTGAGCCACTGACTGAAACTCCAGTTTAGCTTCTCTGAGATCATTTCAGTTTCCTCTTAGTGCTGCAACTCAAACCAAATGTTTACTGCAGGTCTGAAACACTCAGACTGCTGACTGACTTCAGACCAGCAGCCTGCACCAAACTGCTTCTTCTCTTTCCTCTGGATGTCAGCTTTGAAAACTTTACATCTACTGCATATTCTTTCATTCTTCTATTCCTCTTTCTTTTCATTATCTGATATGTAGTTAGGTGATACACACACACACACACACACACACACACACACACACACACACTCATGTTGATGTGTAAGTGCTTGTAAAGGCTGTGGATGTGGAAGTGGACATTCTCACGTACGCACTCGCTCACTTATTCAATTATTCACTTATTCACTCATCCACACCACACACAAGTATGCTTGTTTGCTGGCTCGCTCATGCACGTACACACACACACACCCACTCATACTCCATCCCTCTTTCATTCCCTCACACGCACACACACACACATACACACACACACACACACACACACACACACACACAGTTATACACACCCTCAGCACGCCCACCCCTCTTCCATATGCGTCCATTTACTGTAAGCCCTTATCAGATGTGTGTGTGTGTGTGTGTGTGTGTGTGTGTGTGTTTAGATTCTTACTAAAACAGGTCACCTCCGCTGAAATAGCAACACACACACACACACACACACACACAGGTAGCTGCCGACGCTGCTGGAGAATAAACAGGCAGAGATCAGCAGGATAAGAAGCTTTTGTCTTGTTATAGTTTTAGTTTGGAGAACCATAAAACTTCTAAGTTTGAAGTATTTGAAGTTGGAACCAAGCCAACTGCATCAATTTGAAAAGTTGGGATCGATTAATATCAATTAATATTAATTAATATCACATGACGGTGTTTTGTGAGTTCTCTGTTCTGCAGAACTGAACAGAAGGTGGAAAGACTGTCGGCTGGAAACAGTTACTAAAGCTTGAAGTTTTGCTTTGAAAATAAATGCAACGCTCTGAACCTTGGTGTCATGTTTACATATTATGTTGAATTATCGCTGGCTGAATCAGTTAAGTTACTTTTTACAAATTACATTTGAGGAGTTATTTTACTTTTTGGAAGTGTCAAAATGTATCAAATTGAATCAATTATGGGCAGATTTTATGATGCTTTGAATCTTTTCTGCAAGAATCAAAATCAAATCGAATCATTGTTGGATTGAATTGTTACACACCGAGCTGGAAATACTGTGGAATCTGTAGTACATGAGTTCAGTAAAGGAAGCTTTTGTCTTGCTATAAAGTGTTTGGAGAACTGTCTGTCTGTCTGTCTGTCTGTCTGTCTGTCTGTCTGACTGTCTGACTGTCTGTCTGTCTGTCTGTCTGTCTGCCTGTCTGTCTGCCTGTCTGACTGCCTGTCTGTCTGTCTGTCTGTCTGTCTGCCTGTCTGTCTGTCTGTCTGTCTGTCTCTCTGTCTGACTGCCTGTCTGTCTGTCTGTCTGCCTGCCTGCCTGTCTGTCTGACTGCCTGTCTGACTGCCTGTCTGTCTGTCTGTCTGACTGCCTGTCTGTCTGCCTGTCTGTCTGTCTGTCTGTCTGTCTGACTGCCTGTCTGTCTGTCTGTCTGACTGCCTGTCTGTCTGCCTGTCTGTCTGCCTGTCTGTCTGTCTGACTGCCTGTCTGTCTGTCTGTCTGACTGCCTGTCTGTCTGCCTGTCTGTCTGTCTGACTGCCTGTCTGTCTGTCTGTCTGTCTGCCTGTCTGTCTGTCTGTCTGTCTGCCTGACTGCCTGTCTGTCTGTCTGTCTGACTGCCTGTCTGTCTGCCTGTCTGTCTGTCTGACTGCCTGTCTGTCTGTCTGTCTGACTGCCTGTCTGTCTGTCTGTCTGTCTGCCTGACTGCCTGTCTGTCTGTCTGACTGACTGAATGTCTGTCAGCAGGATTTCTCAAAAACTGATGAACAAATTTCCATGGAATCTGGTGGACAGATCGGCTTTGGGCCGAGGAACAACTGGTTAGATTTGGTGAGGATCCAGATCTGGGATTTCCTCAGTCAGACTATGAAACTAACAGAGACAGAGACTTGATTCCAAATATTGAGTGTAGGTTTGCAGGGTCAGGAAATCAATTGAACTTAAAGTTTAAGTGATAGGACTCATGAATAGGTGTAACAGCAAATTGATTGATTGAAGGTTTTCCTGAAGTTTCACCTTGTTTGCTCGAGGCTCTCAGCCTGCTGGAGCAGCAGGTCCGGCTGCAGGACAGGCTGCAGGTCCGGCTGCAGGTCCGGCTGCAGGTCCGGCTGCAGGACAGGCTGCAGGTCCGGCTGCAGGTCAGGCTGCAGGACAGGCTGCAGGTCCGGCTGCAGGTCCGGCTGCAGGTCCGGCTGCAGGACAGGCTGCAGACAGGCTGCAGGACAGGCTGCAGGTCAGGCTGCAGGTCAGGCTGCAGGTCCGGCTGCAGGACAGGCTGCAGGTCCGGCTGCAGGTCCGGCTGCAGGTCCGGCTGCAGGTCCGGCTGCAGGTCAGGCTGCAGGTCCGGCTGCAGGTCAGGCTGCAGGTCCGGCTGCAGGTCCGGCTGCAGGTCAGGCTGCAGGTCCGGCTGCAGGTCCGGCTGCAGGTCCGGCTGCAGGTCCGGCTGCAGGTCCGGCTGCAGGTCCGGCTGCAGGTCCGGCTGCAGGTCAGGCTGCAGGTCCGGCTGCAGGTCAGGCTGCAGGTCCGGCTGCAGACCGGCTGCAGACCGGCTGCAGGTCAGGCTGCAGGTCCGGCTGCAGACCGGCTGCAGACCGGCTGCAGCCTCACGCTCCACACGTACCTGCTATTAAAGCTTCAGCAGCCTGGAGACCTGCCAAACCTCTGGACTTCCCCTCTCTCTCTCTGTCTCTCTCTCTCTGTCTCTCTCTCTCTCTCTCTCTCTCTCTCTCTCTCTCTGTCTCGCTCTGTCTCTCCCGTTCCAATTCAAACTTCAAAGTGTATTTATCGGCATGAAATACAAAAGTACTCACTGTTAAAGCAAAGTAAAAAAAATAAATACAAATTTGGACCTTTCTCTCTCTCTGTCTCTCCCTCTTTCTTGCTCTCTCTCTTTCTCTCTATCACTGTCTGTCTCTTCTGATGTTGCCAAAGCTTACATGAATAATGGTGACAATAATTCATAATAATGAGCAAACAAAATGATTAATACTTACAACATACAAACAAAAGAATAACTGTAAACAAATGCAGATCAAACAGATTATGCAACATAAAACACAGTCCCTAGTTAATTCTCTTTTTCTCTTTCAGTCTCTCTCTTCCTCTTTTACTCCGTCTTTCTTTCTGTCTCTCCTTTTCTCTCTATAGCCTTTTCTTTCTCTTTATTGTGAACTATAATAACCCTCCACCTCTCTCTCTCTCTCTCTCTCTCTCTCTCTCTCTCTCTCTCTCATATGCACACATACTCTCTCTACACCTCCTCTCTCTCTCCATCCCTCCCTCTCTCCCTGTTTTCCTCACTTTTTTTTTGTTATTGATTTATTGATTTATCTGTTTATTACAATGGCTTGTTGTGGGGAAGTGTCTTATTGCTAAATTAAACTGCTCTCTCTCTCTCTCTCTCTCTCTCTCTCTATTTGTATCACTTTCTCTCTCTCTCTCTGTCTCTCTGTCTCTCGTCTTTCTCTCCATTTTCTCCGTATCTCACTTTGTCTTCGTCTCTACCAGACACTCCTGTTTTCTTTTCCTTTTCCTCCTCTCTCTCTCTCTCTCTCTCTCTCTCTCTCTCCCTCTCTCTCTTCCCTCTCCATTATTTCTGTTCATCTGTCAGTCTCATCCTCTCTCTCTCTCTCTCTCTCTCTCTCTCTCTCTCTCTCTCTACACTCAGAAAAACGATGGTTCTCCACTGGTTCTTTGGTTCAGGTTGTGAACACAGAACCAGAATGACTCTGATTTGTTCAAAAATAAGAAAAAACAATCAGAATAAAGAACCCAGTTTGGTTCTTCAAAAGTCTCTTTAATCCTGCTGGTCTGGAGCATTTCGTGCAATCTTAAAGGGTTCTCTACAGCAGCATAAAGATCACTGTTCTGCAGAGAACCTTACTAAAACAGTTCCTTATTCCTTATAGCACCAAAAATGGTTCTTCTATGGTACAAGCCTAAATTTACTGGTATTATATAGAAACCTTTTTGTCAACAGTGTGCATTCTTAAATGGTTCTTAACAGCACCAAAAAGGTCCTATGTAGAACCATTTGAGCATGGTGCTATAGAGAACCTTTCCTAAAATGGTTCTTTACAGCACCAAAAAGCCTAAAGAACCATTTTCCGTCCGTCCATACGTACGTACGTACGTACGTCCCGTTCTCCTGAACGCGATACCTCAGGAACGCCTGGAGGGAATTTCCTAAAATGTGGCACAAACGTCCACTTGGACTCAAGGATGAACTGATTAGAATTTGGTGGTCAAAGGTCAAAGGTCAAGGTCACTGTGACCTCACAAAAGATGTTTTTGGCCTCAAGAATTCATACGCTAATTATGACAAAATTTCACACAAATGTCTAATAGGATAAAATGATAAAGAAATGACATTTTACATCCAAAAGTTCAAAGGTCAGCTTCACTGTGACATCATAATGTTTTGCTTACCACTGTAGCTGAGAAAACGATCTTGGGTCATTCTACAGAAACGATGGAAGTGCTGTCACTTACTTTTGCAGACACCAAAATCCTTTAAGTTGACCTAATAATCACATTAATTATATATGTTCAATAAATAAAGACTGTCCTTGCAATGATAAAACAAAGTTTATTGGCGGAGGCATACAACCGCGAGGCGGTTATTTCTAGTTTTGTTAATAGTGTACATTCTTAAAGGGTTCTTTATAGCACCATAAATGTGTAGAACCATTTGAACTTGATGCATCACGTTCCAAAAGGGTTCTTTGTAGCACCAAAAGGGTTCTACTATGGTACAAACCTAAAGAACCATTTTCTGGTTCTGTATAGAACCCTTTGTGTTACGTAAGCATGTACATTCTTCAAAGGTTCTTCAGAGCACCAAAAAGGGTTCTGCTATCTAAAAGCCTAAATAACCACTTTCTGGTTCTATATGGAATCCTCTTTTTAAGAGTGTGTGTCACATGTGTACGTTCTTAAAAGGTTCTTCAGAGCACCAATAAGGGTTCTGCTATAGTACAAGCCTAAAGAACCACTGTCAAAGCCTTTTTGTTTCAGAGTATTCTTTCCTCTCCTCCACTCCTGTTTCTTCACATATTTTCACTCCACTTTGCCAACAGCTCGATTACATGTGTGACTGATGTGTGTGTGTGTGTGTGTGTGTGTGTGTGTGTGTGTGGACGTGCCTCAGCGCTGGTCTGTCTTCATCACAGCGGAGGAGAGCTGCGGTACGTGCCGCTCTGGACTTCCTCACACGCCCGCTGACGAGCTCTGACGCCGTTTCACAATAAGAGCGGATTTCGCGGAAAGGCATTTCACAATAAAAGCGTACAAAGAGGGAGATGGTATGAATGAAACACTTTGTCTGCATGTCATGCGTGACTAAACAGCGAGGTTAGGCGGCGATGGATGACATCAGTGAGGTTGTAAAGGTTTTCCTTGTATATACTAAGAGGAGCGTAGCGGGTATTTCACAATAAAAGCGTGAAGAGACAGGAGATGTATGCTGACTGATAAAATACAGATAATGTCAGTTGTGTGTATTGATGATTGGACATAAGGGATGCTGAGTGTGTAGAACTCAATGCATAGTCTCTGATGTGGGCTGAAGGTGTTTCACAATAAGAGCAGGTGCAGAAGGTATTTCACAATAAAAGCGTACACAGAGGGACATGGTGTCAGTGAAACAGGTGATAGAACTTTTCTTGGCGATGCCGACGTAGATGAGGTTGTAAAGGTGTTTGTTGTTTGCCGTTGTTTGCTTGTTTTGGAGACCGGAGATGATTCGCTCACCTGAAACTCCTGTGATCAGTTGACTGATAAACCAGAGATCAGGTCAAATACGTGTATTGACGATCGGACGTGAGAGAGAAAGAGGCGTAAGAGAGCTGTAAACGAACAGTTCCTCTCTGCTTGTATTCCTGGCAGAGGAAGAGATCAGCTCTTTGTTTTGGCTGGAAGGAAATCCACAGTTTGTTTGTTTGTTTGACTTTGACACAGAGTCTGATGTTGGTGAGGCGGCTGACCGCTGGCTGCTGTCCGCTCAGCTTCCTGCAGAGGTCGGAGGGTCATTCAGTCACGCCCCTTCTGGTTACTGTAACTGAGTGGCTTTTCTGTGTCATTTTACTTATGTTTTGACTGAGATACTGCACTGTTTGTAGGGTTTCCATAAGCATTGCATCAGAAAGTGGAGAATCGTAAATTGGTGAACGGTCAGTCAGCAAAGCGGAGAACAGAAGTCTGGTTTTACTTTTTCTTCAACGTTTTTTGTCCTCTGTCCTCTCGTCATTGCAAGGTAAAGATCGTACTTAAGGTTCTCCTTTGTAAAAAAAGTAACTCATTAACTTTTACTCGAGTACATTTATGAATTAGCTACTTTTTACTTTTACTTGAGTAGATTTTCACACCAGGGGTCTTCTAGCCTGGTTCCAGACTCCTGAGTCTCGTCCCTCCACTCTTCAGATCTGGTGTTGCTCTGTTCAAAGGCGATTTCTCGGTCGGAAAAACGATCGGGCCAATCAGAGCCTTTGTGGGCGGGACTAAAGTTTGAACCGTTTGTGCAACAGTTTTTCATTGGCATTTCAGTAGAAGAATATTTGTTGAAATCACCCATTAACCAACATATTGTCTGTGCAAAGACGATATTTTTGTCAAAAACGACGGAGATTCTTGGTGAAGTCAGTAAATACTTCAGCCCAGACACAGAAAACGGCTGACGAGGAGGAAATCTCAGCTGAATGATGGAGTGAGAACGAAATGGCCGTTCAGTCTGAAGATCAGGCTCGGGGTTTTACCTCTTAAGTCAAATTTTGGCAAAGTAACAGCACTTGTTCTTGAGCAGGATGTTTTGTTCTCTCTCTCCTGACTCAGACAGAGTTCAGTCTGTCTGCTTCTGATTTCTCTTCAGCAGCAAAGTCTGAGAGTTCAAACCCTGAGAAGAAACTCAATGAATCAAATCTTCTGTTTCTGTTGTGGAAAAAACTCCTGACTCTCTCCCTCTCTCTCTCTCTCTCTCTCTCTCCCTCTCTCTCTCTCTCTCTCTCTGTCTCATCTCTCTCTCTCTCTCTCTCTCTCTCTCTCTCTCCTGTCTCTCTCTCTCTGTCTCTCTCTCTCCTTCTCTCTCTCTCTCTCCCTGTCTCTCTCTCTCTCTCTCTCTCCCGCTCTCTCTCTCTCTGTCTCTCTCTCCCTGTCTCTCTCTCTCTCTCTCTCCCCCTCTCTCTCTCTCTGTCTCTCTCTCTCTCTCTCTCTCTCCCTGTCTCTCTCTCCCTCTCTCTCTCTCTCTCTCTCTCTCCCTCTCTGTCTCTCTCTCTCTCTCTGTCTCTCTCTCTCTCTCCCTGTCTCTCTCTCTCTCTCTCTCTCTCTCCCTCTATCTCTGTCTCTCTCCCTGTCTCTCTCTCTCTCTCTCTCTCTCCCTGTCTCTCTCTCTATCTCTCTCTCTACCTGTCTCTCTCCCTCTCTCTCTCTCCCTCTCCCTCTCCCTCTCTCTCGCCCTCTCTCTCTCTCCCTGTCTCTCTCTCTCTCCCTGTCTCTCTCTCTCTCTCTCCCTGTCTCTCTCTCCCTCTCTCCCTGTCTCTCTCTCCCTCTCTACCTGTCTCTCTCTCTCTCTCTCTCTCTCTCCCTGTCTCTCTCTCCCTCTCTCCCCGTATCTCTCTCTCTCTCTCTCTCTCTCTCTCTCTCTCCCTCTCTCCCTGTCTCTCT